>NW_027473914.1:27993-120897 GCF_050947335.1 Megachile rotundata
AACTCATATTATTAGCATATTATGCTTAAATGACCGATAGAACGACAATTACTATACGTATTACTCTTATTATTATCAATCTAACTCATATTATTAACCATATTATACTTATATGATCGATAGAACGACAATTACTGTACTTACTATTCTTATTTTTATCAATCTAACTCATATTATTAACCATGTTATGCTTATATGATCGACAGAACGACAATTACTATACTTATTACACTCACTGTTATCAATCTAACTCATATTATTAACCATATTATGCAGATATGATCGATTAACGACAATTACTATACTTATTACTCTTATTATTATCAATCTAACTCAATATATTAACCATATTATACTTATTATGATCGATAGAACGACAATTACTATACTCATTACTCTTATTATTATCAATCTAACTCATATTATTAGCCATATTATGCTTATATGATTGACAGAACGACAATTACTATACCTATTACACTCACTGTTATCAATCTAACTTCATATTATTAGCCATATTATGCTTATATGATCGATAGTAACGACAATTACTATCCTCATTACTCTTATTATTATCAATCTAACTCATATTTAACCATATTATGCAAATATGATCGATAGAACGACAATTACTATACTTAGTACTCTTATTATTATCAATCTAACTCATATTATTAGCCATATTATGCTTATATGATCGACAGAACGACAATTACTATACTTATTACACTCACCGTTATCAATCTACTCATATTATTACCCATATTATGCAGATATGATCGATAGAACGACAATTACTATACTCATTACTCTTATTATTATCAATCTAACTCATATTATTAACCATATTATACTTATATGATCGATAGAACGACAATTACTGTACTTACTATTCTTATTTTTATCAATCTAACTCATATTATTAACCATATTATGCTTATATGATCGGTAGAACGACAATTACTATACTTATTATTCTTATTTTTATCAACCTAACTCATATTATTAGCGATATTATGCTTATATGATCGATAGAACGACAATTACTATACTTATTATTCTTATTATTATCAATCTAACTCATATTATTATCCATATTATGCTTCTTTGATCAATAGAACGACAATTACTATACTCATTACTCTTATTATTATCAATCTAACTCATATTATTAGCCATATTATGCTTATATGATCGATAGAACGACAATTACTATACTTACTACTCTTATTTTTATCAATCTAACTCATATTATTAACCATGCTATGCTTATATGATCGATAGAACGACAATTACTATACTTGTTACACTCACTATTATCAATCTAACTCATATTATTAACCATATTATGCAAATATGATCGATAGTACGACAATTTCTATACTTATTACTCTTATTATTATCAATCTAACTCATATTATTAGCCATATTATGCTTATATGATCGATAGAACGACAATTACTATACTTATATTCTTATTTTTATCAATCTAACTCATATTATTAGCCATATTATGCTTTATATGATCGACAGAACGACAATCACTATACTTATTACACTCACTATTATCAATCTAACTCATATTATTAACCATATTATGCAGATATGATCGAGAGAACGACAATTTCTATACTTATTACTCTTATTGTTATCAATCTAACTCATAATATTAGCCATATTATGCTTATATGATCGATAGAACGACAATTACTATACTTATTACTCTTATTATTATCAACCTAACTCATATTATTAGCCATATTATGCTTATATGATCGATAGAACGACAATTACTATACTTACTACTCTTATTTTTATCATCTAACTCATATTATTAACCATGTTATGCTTATATGATCGATAGAACGACAATTACTATACTTGTACACTCACTATTATCAATCTAACTTATATTATTAACCATATTATGCAAATATGATCGATAGAACGACAATTACTATACTTATTACTCTTATTATTATCAATCTAACTCATATTATTAGCGATATTATGTTTATATGATCGATAGAACGACAATTACTACACTTATTACTCTTATTATTATCAATCTAACACATATTATTAGGCCATATTATGCTTATATGATCGATAGAACGACAATTACTATACTTATTACTCTTATTATTATCATCTAACTCATATTATTAGCGATATTATGTTTATATGATCGATAGAACGACAATTACTATACTTATTACTCTTATTATTATCAACCTAACTCATATTATTAGCCATATTATGCTTATATGATCGATAGAACGACAATTACTATACATATTATTCTTATTTTTATCAATCTAACTCATATTATTAACCACATTATGCTTATATGATCGATAGAACGACAATTACTATCCTCATTACTCTTATATTATTATCTAATAACTCATATTTAACCATATTATGCAAATATGATCGATAGAACGACAATTACTATACTTATTACTCTTATTATTATCAATCTAACTCATATTATTAGCCATATTATGCTTATATGATCGACAGAACGACAATTACTATACTTATTACACTCACTGTTATCAATCTAACTCATATTATTAACCATGTTATGCTTATATGATCGATAGAACGACAATTACTATACTTGTTACACTCACTATTATCAATCTAACTCATATTATTAACCATATTATGCAAATATGATCGATAGAACGACAATTTCTATACTTATTACTCTTACTATTATGAATCTAACTCATATTATTAGCCATATTATGCTTATATGATCGATAGAACGACAATTACTATACTTATTATTCTTATTTTTATCAATCTAACTCATATTATTAGCCATATTATGCTTATATGATCGACAGAACGACAATTACTATACTTATTACACTCACTATTATCAATCTAACTCATATTATTAACCATATTATGCAGATATGATCGAGAGAACGACAATTTCTATACTTATTACTCTTATTGTTATCAATCTAACTCATAATATTAGCCATATTATGCTTATATGATCGATAGAACGACAATTACTATACTTATTACTCTTATTATTATCAACCTAACTCATATTATTAGCCATATTATGCTTATATGATCGATAGAACGACAATTACTATACTTACTACTCTCATTTTTATCAATCTAACTCATATTATTAACCATGTTATGCTTATATGATCGATAGAACGACAATTACTATACTTGTTACGCTCACAATTATCAATCTAACTTATATTATTAACCATATTATGCAAATATGATCGATAGAACGACAATTACTATACTTATTACTCTTATTATTATCAATCTAACTCATATTATTAGCGATATTATGCTTATATGAACGATAGAACGACAATTACTATACTTATTACTCTTATTATTATCAATCTAACTCATATTACTAGCCATATTATGCTTATGTGAGCAATAGAACGACAATTACTATACATATTACTCTTATTTTTATCAATCTAACTCATATTATTAGCCATATTATGCTTAAATGACCGATAGAACGACAATTACTATACGTATTACTCTTATTATTATCAATCTAACTCATATTATTAACCATATTATACTTATATGATCGATAGAACGACAATTACTGTACTTACTATTCCTATTTTTATCAATCTAACTCATATTATTAACCATGTTATGCTTATATGATCGACAGAACGACAACTACTATACTTATTACACTCACTGTTATCAATCTAACTCATATTATTAGCCATATTATGCTTAAATGACCGATAGAACGACAATTACTATACGTATTACTCTTATTATTATCAATCTAACTCATATTATTAACCATATTATACTTATATGATCGATAGAACGACAATTACTGTACTTACTATTCTTATTTTTATCAATCTAACTCATATTATTAACCATATTATGCTTATATGATTGGTAGAACGACAATTACTATACTTATTATTCTTATTTTTATCAACCTAACTCATATTATTAGCGATATTATGCTTATATGATCGATAGAACGACAATTACTATACTTATTATTCTTATTATTATCAATCTAACTCATATTATTATCCATATTATGCTACTTTGATCAATAGAACGACAATTACTATACATATTACTCTTATTTTTATCAATCTAACTCATATTATTACCCATATTATGCTTAAGTGATCGATAGAACGACAATTACTATACTTATTACTCTTATTATTATCAATCTAACACATATTATTAGGCATATTATGCTTATATGATCGATAGAACGACAATTACTATACTCATTACTCTTATTATTATCAATCTAACTCATATTATTAGCCATATTATGCTTATATGATCGACAGAACGACAATTACTATACTTATTACACTCACTATTATCAATCTAATTCATATTATTAACCATATTATGCAGATATGATCGAGAGAACGACAATTTCTATACTTATTACTCTTATTATTATCAATCTAACTCATATTATTAGCCATATTATGCTTATGTGATCGATAGAACGACAATTACAATACTTACTACTCTTATTATTATCAACCTAACTCATATTATTAGCCATATTATGCTTATATGATCGATAGAACGACAATTACTATACTTATTATTCTTATTTTTATCAATCTAACTCATATTATTAACCACATTATGCTTATATGATCGATAGAACGACAATTACTATCCTCATTACTCTTATTATTATCAATCTAACTCATATTTAACCATATTATGCAAATATGATCGATAGAACGACAATTACTATACTTATTACTCTTATTATTATCAATCTAACTCATATTATTAGCCATATTATGCTTATATGATCGACAGAACGACAATTACTATACTTATTACACTCACTGTTATCAATCTAACTCATATTATTAACCATGTTATGCTTATATGATCGATAGAACGACAATTACTATACTTGTTACACTCACTATTATCAATCTAACTCATATTATTAACCATATTATGCAAATATGATCGATAGAACGACAATTTCTATACTTATTACTCTTACTATTATCAATCTAACTCATATTATTAGCCATATTATGCTTATATGATCGATAGAACGACAATTACTATACTTATTATTCTTATTTTTATCAATCTAACTCATATTATTAGCCATATTATGCTTATATGATCGACAGAACGACAATTACTATACTTATTACACTCACTATTATCAATCTAACTCATATTATTAACCATATTATGCAGATATGATCGAGAGAACGACAATTTCTATACTTATTACTCTTATTGTTATCAATCTAGCTCATAATATTAGCCATATTATGCTTATATGATCGATAGAACGACAATTACTATACTTATTACTCTTATTATTATCAACCTAACTTCATATTATTAGCCATATTATGCTTATATGATCGATAGAACGACAATTACTATACTTACTACTCTCATTTTTATCAATCTAACTCATATTATTAACCATGTTATGCTTATATGATCGATAGAACGACAATTACTATACTTGTTACGCTCACTATTATCAATCTAACTTATATTATTAACCATATTATGCAAATATGATCGATAGAACGACAATTACTATACTTATTACTCTTATTATTATCAATCTAACTCATATTATTAGCGATATTATGCTTATATGAACGATAGAACGACAATTACTATACTTATTACTCTTATTATTATCAATCTAACTCATATTACTAGCCATATTATGCTTATGTGAGCAATAGAACGACAATTACTATACATATTACTCTTATTTTTATCAATCTAACTCATATTATTAGCCATATTATGCTTAAATGACCGATAGAACGACAATTACTATACGTATTACTCTTATTATTATCAATCTAACTCATATTATTAACCATATTATACTTATATGATCGATAGAACGACAATTACTGTACTTACTATTCTTATTTTTATCAATCTAACTCATATTATTAACCATGTTATGCTTATATGATCGACAGAACGACAATTACTATACTTATTACACTCACTATTATCAATCTAACTCATATTATTAACCATATTATGCAGATATGATCGAGAGAACGACAATTTCTATACTTATTACTCTTATTGTTATCAATCTAACTCATAATATTAGCCATATTATGCTTATATGATCGATAGAACGACAATTACTATACATATTATTCTTATTTTTATCAATCTAACTCATATTATTAGCCATATTATGCTTATATGATCGACAGAACGACAACTACTATACTTATTACACTCACTGTTATCAATCTAACTCATATTATTAGCCATATTATGCTTAAATGACCGATAGAACGACAATTACTATACGTATTACTCTTATTATTATCAATCTAACTCATATTATTAACCATATTATACTTATATGATCGATAGAACGACAATTACTGTACTTACTATTCTTATTTTTATCAATCTAACTCATATTATTAACCATATTATGCTTATATGATTGGTAGAACGACAATTACTATACTTATTATTCTTATTTTTATCAACCTAACTCATATTATTAGCGATATTATGCTTATATGATCGATAGAACGACAATTACTATACTTATTATTCTTATTATTATCAATCTAACTCATATTATTATCCATATTATGCTACTTTGATCAATAGAACGACAATTACTATACATATTACTCTTATTTTTATCAATCTAACTCATATTATTACCCATATTATGCTTAAGTGATCGATAGAACGACAATTACTATACTTATTACTCTTATTATTATCAATCTAACACATATTATTAGGCATATTATGCTTATATGATCGATAGAACGACAATTACTATACTCATTACTCTTATTATTATCAATCTAACTCATATTATTAGCCATATTATGCTTATATGATCGACAGAACGACAATTACTATACTTATTACACTCACTATTATCAATCTAATTCATATTATTAACCATATTATGCAGATATGATCGAGAGAACGACAATTTCTATACTTATTACTCTTATTATTATCAATCTAACTCATATTATTAGCCATATTATGCTTATGTGATCGATAGAACGACAATTACAATACTTACTACTCTTATTATTATCAACCTAACTCATATTATTAGCCATATTATGCTTATATGATCGATAGAACGACAATTACTATACTTATTATTCTTATTTTTATCAATCTAACTCATATTATTAACCACATTATGCTTATATGATCGATAGAACGACAATTACTATCCTCATTACTCTTATTATTATCAATCTAACTCATATTTAACCATATTATGCAAATATGATCGATAGAACGACAATTACTATACTTATTACTCTTATTATTATCAATCTAACTCATATTATTAGCCATATTATGCTTATATGATCGACAGAACGACAATTACTATACTTATTACACTCACTGTTATCAATCTAACTCATATTATTAACCATGTTATGCTTATATGATCGATAGAACGACAATTACTATACTTGTTACACTCACTATTATCAATCTAACTCATATTATTAACCATATTATGCAAATATGATCGATAGAACGACAATTTCTATACTTATTACTCTTACTATTATCAATCTAACTCATATTATTAGCCATATTATGCTTATATGATCGATAGAACGACAATTACTATACTTATTATTCTTATTTTTATCAATCTAACTCATATTATTAGCCATATTATGCTTATATGATCGACAGAACGACAATTACTATACTTATTACACTCACTATTATCAATCTAACTCATATTATTAACCATATTATGCAGATATGATCGAGAGAACGACAATTTCTATACTTATTACTCTTATTGTTATCAATCTAACTCATAATATTAGCCATATTATGCTTATATGATCGATAGAACGACAATTACTATACTTATTACTCTTATTATTATCAACCTAACTCATATTATTAGCCATATTATGCTTATATGATCGATAGAACGACAATTACTATACTTACTACTCTCATTTTTATCAATCTAACTCATATTATTAACCATGTTATGCTTATATGATCGATAGAACGACAATTACTATACTTGTTACACTCACTATTATCAATCTAACTTATATTATTAACCATATTATGCAAATATGATCGATAGAACGACAATTACTATACTTATTACTCTTATTATTATCAATCTAACTCATATTATTAGCGATATTATGCTTATATGAACGATAGAACGACAATTACTATACTTATTACTCTTATTATTATCAATCTAACTCATATTACTAGCCATATTATGCTTATGTGAGCAATAGAACGACAATTACTATACATATTACTCTTATTTTTATCAATCTAACTCATATTATTAGCCATATTATGCTTAAATGACCGATAGAACGACAATTACTATACGTATTACTCTTATTATTATCAATCTAACTCATATTATTAACCATATTATACTTATATGATCGATAGAACGACAATTACTGTACTTAATATTCTTATTTTTATCAATCTAACTCATATTATTAACCATGTTATGCTTATATGATCGATAGAACGACAATTACTATACTTGTTACACTCACTATTATCAATCTAACTCATATTATTAACCATATTATGCTTATATGATCGGTAGAACGACAATTACTATACTTATTATTCTTATTTTTATCAACCTAACTCATATTATTAGCGATATTATGCTTATATGATCGATAGAACGACAATTACTATACTTATTACTCTTATTATTATCAACCTAACTCATATTATTAGCCATATTATGCTTATATGATCGATAGAACGACAATTACTATACTTACTACACTTATTTTTATCAATCTAACTCATATTATTAACCATGTTATGCTTATATGATCGATAGAACGACAATTACTATACTTGTTACACTCACTATTATCAATCTAACTTATATTATTAACCATATTATGCAAATATGATCGATAGAACGACAATTACTATACTTATTACTCTTATTATTATCAATCTAACTCATATTATTAGCGATATTATGTTTATTTGATCGATAGAACGACAATTACTACACTTATTACTCTTATTATTATCAATCTAACACATATTATTAGGCATATTATGCTTATATGATCGATAGAACGACAATTACTATACTCATTACTCTTATTATTATCAATCTAACTCATATTATTAGCCATATTATGCTTATATGATCGACAGAACGACAATTACTATACTTATTACACTCACTATTATCAATCTAACTCATATTATTAACCATATTATGCAGATATGATCGAGAGAACGACAATTTCTATACTTATTACTCTTATTGTTATCAATCTAACTCATAATATTAGCCATATTATGCTTATATGATCGATAGAACGACAATTACTATACTTATTACTCTTATTATTATCAACGTAACACATATTATTAGCCATATTATGCTTATAGGATCGATAGAACGACAATTACTATACTCACTACTCTTATTATTATCAATCTAACTCATATTATTAGCCATATTATGCTTATATGATCGACAGAACGACAACTACTATACTTATTACACTCACTGTTATCAATCTAACTCATATTATTAACCATATTATGCAGATATGATCGAGAGAACGACAATTTCTATACTCATTACTCTTATTGTTATCAATCTAACTCATATTATTAGCCATATTATGCTTATATGATCGACAGAACGACAATTACTATACTTATTACACTCACTATTATCAATCTAACCCATATTATTAACCATATTATGCAGATATGATCGAGAGAACGACAATTTCTATACTTATTACTCTTATTGTTATCAATCTAACTCATAATATTAGCCATATTATGCTTATATGATCGATAGAACGACAATTACTATACTTATTACTCTTATTATTATCAACCTAACTCATATTATTAGCCATATTATGCTTATATGATCGACAGAACGACAACTACTATACTTATTACACTCACTGTTATCAATCTAACTCATATTATTAGCCATATTATGCTTAAATGACCGATAGAACGACAATTACTATACGTATTACTCTTATTATTATCAATCTAACTCATATTATTAACCATATTATACTTACATGATCGATAGAACGACAATTACTGTACTTACTATTCTTATTTTTATCAATCTAACTCATATTATTAACCATATTATGCTTATATGATCGGTAGAACGACAATTACTATACTTATTATTCTTATTTTTATCAACCTAACTCATATTATTAGCGATATTATGCTTATATGATCGATAGAACGACAATTACTATACTTATTATTCTTATTGTTATCAATCTAACTCATATTATTATCCATATTATGCTACTTTGATCAATAGAACGACAATTACTATACATATTACTCTTATTTTTATCAATCTAACTCATATTATTACCCATATTATGCTTAAGTGATCGATAGAACGACAATTACTATACTTATTACTCTTATTCTTATCAATCTAACACATATTATTAGGCATATTATGCTTATATGATCGATAGAACGACAATTACTATACTCATTACTCTTATTATTATCAATCTAACTCATATTATTAGCCATATTATGCTTATATGATCGACAGAACGACAATTACTATACTTATTACACTCACTATTATCAATCTAATTCATATTATTAACCATATTATGCAGATATGATCGAGAGAACGACAATTTCTATACTTATTACTCTTATTATTATCAATCTAACTCATATTATTAGCCATATTATGCTTATGTGATCGATAGAACGACAATTACAATACTTACTACTCTTATTATTATCAACCTAACTCATATTATTAGCCATATTATGCTTATATGATTGACAGAACGACAATTACTATACCTATTACACTCACTGCTATCAATCTAACTCATATTATTAGCCATATTATGCTTATATGATCGATAGAACGACAATTACTATACTTATTATTCTTATTTTTATCAATCTAACTCATATTATTAACCACATTATGCTTATATGATCGATAGAACGACAATTACTATCCTCATTACTCTTATTATTATCAATCTAACTCATATTTAAACATATTATGCAAATATGATCGATAGAACGACAATTACTATACTTATTACTCTTATTGTTATCAATCTAACTCATAATATTAGCCATATTATGCTTATATGATCGATAGAACGACAATTACTATACTTATTACTCTTATTATTATCAATCTAACTCATATTATTAGCCATATTATGCTTATATGATCGACAGAACGACAATTACTATACTTATTACACTCACTGTTATCAATCTAACTCATATTATTAACCATGTTATGCTTATATGATCGATAGAACGACAATTACTATACTTGTTACACTCACTATTATCAATCTAACTCATATTATTAACCATATTATGCAAATATGATCGATAGAACGACAATTTCTATACTTATTACTCTTACTATTATCAATCTAACTCATATTATTAGCCATATTATGCTTATATGATCGACAGAACGACAATTACTATACTTATTACACTCACTATTATCAATCTAACTCATATTATTAACCATATTATGCAGATATGATCGAGAGAACGACAATTACTATACTTATTACTCTTATTGTTATCAATCTAACTCATAATATTAGCCATATTATGCTTATATGATCGATAGAACGACAATTACTATACTTATTACTCTTATTATTATCAATCTAACTCATATTATTAGCCATATTATGCTTATATGATCGACAGAACGACAATTACTATACTTATTACACTCACTGTTATCAATCTAACTCATATTATTAACCATGTTATGCTTATATGATCGATAGAACGACAATTACTATACTTGTTACACTCACTATTATCAATCTAACTCATATTATTAACCATATTATGCAAATATGATCGATAGAACGACAATTTCTATACTTATTACTCTTACTATTATCAATCTAACTCATATTATTAGCCATATTATGCTTATATGATCGACAGAACGACAACTACTATACTTATTACACTCACTGTTATCAATCTAACTCATATTATTAACCATATTATGCAGATATGATCGAGAGAACGACAATTTCTATACTTATTACTCTTATTGTTATCAATCTAACTCATATTATTAGCCATATTATGCTTATATGATCGACAGAACGACAATTACTATACTTATTACACTCACTATTATCAATCTAACTCATATTATTAACCATACTATGCAGATATGATCGAGAGAACGACAATTTCTATACTTATTACTCTTATTGTTATCAATCTAACTCATAATATTAGCCATATTATGCTTATATGATCGATAGAACGACAATTACTATACTTATTACTCTTATTATTATCAACCTAACTCATATTATTAGCCATATTATGCTTATATGATCGACAGAACGACAACTACTATACTTATTACACTCACTGTTATCAATCTAACTCATATTATTAGCCATATTATGCTTAAATGACCGATAGAACGACAATTACTATACGTATTACTCTTATTATTATCAATCTAACTCATATTATTAACCATATTATACTTATATGATCGATAGAACGACAATTACTGTACTTACTATTCTTATTTTTATCAATCTAACTCATATTATTAACCATATTATGCTTATATGATCGGTAGAACGACAATTACTATACTTATTATTCTTATTTTTATCAACCTAACTCATATTATTAGCGATATTATGCTTATATGATCGATAGAACGACAATTACTATACTTATTACACTCACTATTATCAATCTAATTCATATTATTAACCATATTATGCAGATATGATCGAGAGAACGACAATTTCTATACTTATTACTCTTATTATTATCAATCTAACTCATATTATTAGCCATATTATGCTTATGTGATCGATAGAACGACAATTACAATACTTACTACTCTTATTATTATCAACCTAACTCATATTATTAGCCATATTATGCTTATATGATTGACAGAACGACAATTACTATACCTATTACACTCACTGCTATCAATCTAACTCATATTATTAGCCATATTATGCTTATATGATCGATAGAACGACAATTACTATACTTATTATTCTTATTTTTATCAATCTAACTCATATTATTAACCACATTATGCTTATATGGTCGATAGAACGACAATTACTATCCTCATTACTCTTATTATTATCAATCTAACTCATATTTAACCATATTATGCAAATATGATCGATAGAACGACAATTACTATACTTATTACTCTTATTGTTATCAATCTAACTCATAATATTAGCCATATTATGCTTATATGATCGATAGAACGACAATTACTATACTTATTACTCTTATTATTATCAATCTAACTCATATTATTAGCCATATTATGCTTATATGATCGACAGAACGACAATTACTATACTTATTACACTCACTGTTATCAATCTAACTCATATTATTAACCATGTTATGCTTATATGATCGATAGAACGACAATTACTATTCTTGTTACACTCACTATTATCAATCTAACTCATATTATTAACCATATTATGCAAATATGATCGATAGAACGACAATTTCTATACTTATTACTCTTACTATTATCAATCTAACTCATATTATTAGCCATATTATGCTTATATGATCGATAGAACGACAATTACTATACTTATTATTCTTATTTTTATCAATCCAACTCATATTATTAGCCATATTATGCTTATATGATCGACAGAACGACAATTACTATACTTATTACACTCACTATTATCAATCTAACTCATATTATTAACCATATTATGCAGATATGATCGAGAGAACGACAATTACTATACTTATTACTCTTATTATTATCAATCTAACTCATATTATTAACCATACTATGCAGATATGATCGAGAGAACGACAATTTCTATACTTATTACTCTTATTGTTATCAATCTAACTCATAATATTAGCCATATTATGCTTATATGATCGATAGAACGACAATTACTATACTTATTACTCTTATTATTATCAACCTAACTCATATTATTAGCCATATTATGCTTATATGATCGACAGAACGACAACTACTATACTTATTACACTCACTGTTATCAATCTAACTCATATTATTAGCCATATTATGCTTAAATGACCGATAGAACGACAATTACTATACGTATTACTCTTATTATTATCAATCTAACTCATATTATTAACCATATTATACTTATATGATCGATAGAACGACAATTACTGTACTTACTATTCTTATTTTTATCAATCTAACTCATATTATTAACCATATTATGCTTATATGATCGGTAGAACGACAATTACTATACTTATTATTCTTATTTTTATCAACCTAACTCATATTATTAGCGATATTATGCTTATATGATCGATAGAACGACAATTACTATACTTATTATTCTTATTATTATCAATCTAACTCATATTATTATCCATATTATGCTACTTTGATCAATAGAACGACAATTACTATACATATTACTCTTATTTTTATCAATCTAACTCATATTATTACCCATATTATGCTTAAGTGATCGATAGAACGACAATTACTATACTTATTACTCTTATTATTATCAATCTAACACATATTATTAGGCATATTATGCTTATATGATCGATAGAACGACAATTACTATACTCATTACTCTTATTATTATCAATCTAACTCATATTATTAGCCATATTATGCTTATATGATCGACAGAACGACAATTACTATACTTATTACACTCACTATTATCAATCTTATTCATATTATTAACCATATTATGCAGATATGATCGAGAGAACGACAATTTCTATACTTATTACTCTTATTATTATCAATCTAACTCATATTATTAGCCATATCATGCTTATGTGATCGATAGAACGACAATTACAATACTTACTGATCTTATTATTATCAACCTAACTCATATTATTAGCCATATTATGCTTATATGATTGACAGAACGACAATTACTATACCTATTACACTCACTGCTATCAATCTAACTCATATTATTAGCCATATTATGCTTATATGATCGATAGAACGACAATTACTATACTTATTATTCTTATTTTTATCAATCTAACTCATATTATTAACCACATTATGCTTATATGATCGATAGAACGACAATTACTATCCTCATTACTCTTATTATTATCAAACTAACTCATATTTAACCATATTATGCAAATATGATCGATAGAACGACAATTACTATACTTATTACTCTTATTGTTATCAATCTAACTCATAATATTAGCCATATTATGCTTATATGATCGATAGAACGACAATTACTATACTTATTACTCTTATTATTATCAATCTAACTCATATTATTAGCCATATTATGCTTATATGATCGACAGAACGACAATTACTGTACTTACTATTCTTATTTTTATCAATCTAACTCATATTATTAACCATATTATGCTTATATGATCGGTAGAACGACAATTACTATACTTATTATTCTTATTTTTATCAACCTAACTCATATTATTAGCGATATTATGCTTATATGATCGATAGAACGACAATTACTATACTTATTATTCTTATTATTATCAATCTAACTCATATTATTATCCATATTATGCTACTTTGATCAATAGAACGACAATTACTATACATATTACTCTTATTTTTATCAATCTAACTCATATTATTACCCATATTATGCTTAAGTGATCGATAGAACGACAATTACTATACTTATTACTCTTATTATTATCAATCTAACACATATTATTAGGCATATTATGCTTATATGATCGATAGAACGACAATTACTATACTCATTACTCTTATTATTATCAATCTAACTCATATTATTAGCCATATTATGCTTATATGATCGACAGAACGACAATTACTATACTTATTACACTCACTATTATCAATCTTATTCATATTATTAACCATATTATGCAGATATGATCGAGAGAACGACAATTTCTATACTTATTACTCTTATTATTATCAATCTAACTCATATTATTAGCCATATTATGCTTATGTGATCGATAGAACGACAATTACAATACTTACTGATCTTATTATTATCAACCTAACTCATATTATTAGCCATATTATGCTTATATGATTGACAGAACGACAATTACTATACCTATTACACTCACTGCTATCAATCTAACTCATATTATTAGCCATATTATGCTTATATGATCGATAGAACGACAATTACTATACTTATTATTCTTATTTTTATCAATCTAACTCATATTATTAACCACATTATGCTTATATGATCGATAGAACGACAATTACTATCCTCATTACTCTTATTATTATCAAACTAACTCATATTTAACCATATTATGCAAATATGATCGATAGAACGACAATTACTATACTTATTACTCTTATTGTTATCAATCTAACTCATAATATTAGCCATATTATGCTTATATGATCGATAGAACGACAATTACTATACTTATTACTCTTATTATTATCAATCTAACTCATATTATTAGCCATATTATGCTTATATGATCGACAGAACGACAATTACTATACTTATTACACTCACTGTTATCAATCTAACTCATATTATTAACCATGTTATGCTTATATGATCGGTAGAACGACAATTACTATACTTATTATTCTTATTTTTATCAACCTAACTCATATTATTAGCGATATTATGCTTATATGATCGATAGAACGACAATTACTACACTTATTACTCTTATTATTATCAATCTAACACATATTATTAGGCATATTATGCTTATATGATCGATAGAACGACAATTACTATACTCATTACTCTTATTATTATCAATCTAACTCATATTATTAGCCATGTTATGCTTATATGATCGACAGAACGACAATTACTATACTTATTACACTCACTATTATCAATCTAACTCATATTATTAACCATATTATGCAGACATGATCGAGAGAACGACAATTTCTATACTTATTACTCTTATTGTTATCAATCTAACTCATAATATTAGCCATATTATGCTTATATGATCGATAGAACGACAATTACTATACTTACTACTCTTATTTTTATCAATCTAACTCATATTATTAACCATGTTATGCTTATATGATCGATAGAACGACAATTACTATACTTGTTACACTCACTATTATCAATCTAACTTATATTATTAACCATATTATGCAAATATGATCGATAGAACGACAATTACTATACTTATTACTCTTATTATTATCAATCTAACTCATATTATTAGCGATATTATGTTTATATGATCGATAGAACGACAATTACTACACTTATTACTCTTATTATTATCAATCTAACACATATTATTAGGCATATTATGCTTATATGATCGATAGAACGACAATTACTATACTCATTACTCTTATTATTATCAATCTAACTCATATTATTAGCCATATTATGCTTATATGATCGACAGAACGACAATTACTATACTTATTACACTCACTATTATCAATCTAACTCATATTATTAACCATATTATGCAGATATGATCGAGAGAACGACAATTTCTATACTTATTACTCTTATTATTATCAATCTAACTCATATTATTAGCCATATTATGCTTATGTGATCGATACAACGACAATTACAATACTTACTACTCTTATTATTATCAACCTAACTCATATTATTAGCCATATTATGCTTATATGATTGACAGAACGACAATTACTATACTCATTACTCTTATTAATATCAATCTATCTCATATTATTAGACATATTATGGTTATATGAACGATAGAACGAGAATTACTATACTTACTACTCTTATTATTATCAATCTAACTCATATTATTAGCCATATTATGCTTATATGATCGATAGAACGACAATTGCTATCCTCATTACTCTTATTATTATCAATCTAACTCATATTTAACCATATTATGCAAATATGATCGATAGAACGACAATTACTATACTTATTACTCTTATTATTATCAATCTAACTCATATTATTAGCCATATTATGCTTATATGATCGACAGAACGACAATTACTATACTTATTACACTCACTGTTATCAATCTAACTCATATTATTAACCATATTATGCAGATATGATCGATAGAACGACAATTACTATACTCATTACTCTTATTATTATCAATCTAACTCATATTATTAACCATATTATACTTATATGATCGATAGAACGACAATTACTGTACTTACTATTCTTATTTTTATCAATCTAACTCATATTATTAACCATATTATGCTTATATGATCGGTAGAACGACAATTACTATACTTATTATTCTTATTTTTATCAACCTAACTCATATTATTAGCGATATTATGCTTATATGATCGATAGAACGACAATTACTATACTTATTATTCTTATTATTATCAATCTAACTCATATTATTAGCCACATTATGCTTATATGTTCGATAGAACGACAATTACTCTACTTATTACTCTCATTTTTATCAGTCGAGCTCATAATATTAGCCATATTATGGTTATATGACCGATAGAACGACAATTAATATACTCATTACTCTTATTAATATCAATCTATCTCATATTATTAGACATATTATGGTTATATGAACGATAGAACGAGAATTACTATACTTACTACTCTTATTATTATCAATCTAACTCATATTATTAGCCATATTATGCTTATATGATCGACAGAACGACAATTACTATACTTATTACACTCACTGTTATCAATCTAACTCATATTATTAACCATGTTATGCTTATATGATCGATAGAACGACAATTACTATACTTGTTACACTCACTATTATCAATCTAACTCATATTATTAACCATATTATGCAAATATGATCGATAGAACGACAATATCGATACTTATTACTCTTACTATTATCAATCTAACTCATATTATTAGCCATATTATGCTTATATGATCGATAGAACGACAATTACTATACTTATTATTCTTATTTTTATCAATCCAACTCATATTATTAGACATATTATGCTTATATGATCGACAGAACGACAATTACTATACTTATTACACTCACTATTATCAATCTAACTCATATTATTAACCATATTATGCAGATATGATCGAGAGAACGACAATTTCTATACTTATTACTCTTATTGTTATCAATCTAAACTCATAATATTAGCCATATTATGCTTATATGATCGATAGAACGACAATTACTATACTTATTACTCTTATTATTATCAACCTAACTCATATTATTAGCCATATTATGCTTATATGATCGATAGAACGACAATTACTATACTTACTACTCTCATTTTTATCAATCTAACTCATATTATTAACCATGTTATGCTTATATGATCGATAGAACGACAATTACTATACTTGTTACACTCACTATTATCAATCTAACTTATATTATTAACCATATTATGCAAATATGATCGATAGAACGACAATTACTATACTTATTACTCTTATTATTATCAATCTAACTCATATTATTAGCGATATTATGCTTATATGATCGATAGAACGACAAATTACTATACTTATTTACTCTTATTATTATCAATCTAACTCATATTACTAGCCATATTATGCTTATGTGAGCAATAGAACGACAATTACTATACATATTAACTCTTATTTTTATCAATCTAACTCATATTATTAGCCATATTATGCTTAAATGACCGATAGAATGACAATTACTATACGTATTACTCTTATTATTATCAATCTAACTCATATTATTAACCATATTTATACTTATATGATCGAAAGAACGACAATTACTGTACTTACTATTCTTATTTTTATCAATCTAACTCATATTATTAACCATGTTATGCTTATATGATCGATAGAACGACAATTACTGTACTTGTTACACTCACTATTATCAATCTAACTCATATTATTAACCATATTATGCTTATATGATCGGTAGAACGACAATTACTATACTTATTATTCTTATTTTTATCAACCTAACTCATATTATTAGCGATATTATGCTTATATGATCGATAGAACGACAATTACTATACTTATTACTCTTATTATTATCAACCTAACTCATATTATTAGCCATATTATGCTTATATGATCCGATAGAACGACAATTACTATACTTACTACTCTTATTTTTATCAATCTAACTCATATTATTAACCATGTTATGCTTATATGATCGATAGAACGACAATTACTATACTTGTTACACTCACTATTATCAATCTAACTTATATTATTAACCATATTATGCAAATATGATCGATAGAACGACAATTACTATACTTATTACTCTTATTATTATCAATCTAACTCATATTATTAGCGATATTATGTTTATATGATCGATAGAACGACAATTACTACACTTATTACTCTTATTATTATCAATCTAACACATAATATTAGGCATATTATGCAAATATGATCGATAGAACGACAATTACTATACTTATTACTCTTATTATTATCAATCTAACTCATATTATTAGCGATATTATGTTTATATGATCGATAGAACGACAATTACTACACTTATTACTCTTATTATTATCAATCTAACACATATTATTAGGCATATTATGCTTATATGATCGATAGAACGACAATTACTATACTTACTACTCTTATTTTTATCAATCTAACTCATATTATTAACCATGTTATGCTTATATGATCGATAGAACGACAATTACTATACTTGTTACACTCACTATTATCAATCTAACTCATATTATTAACCATTATTATGCAAATATGATCGATAGAACGACAATTACTATACTTATTACTCTTATTATTATCAATCTAACTCATATTATTAGCGATATTATGTTTATATGATCGATAGAACGGACAATTACTACACTTATTACTCTTATTATTATCAATCTAACACATATTATTAGGCATATTATGCTTATATGATCGGATAGAACGACAATTACTATACTCATTACTCTTATTATTATCAATCTAACTCATATTATTAGCCATATTATGCTTATATGATCGACAGAACGACAATACTATACTTATTACACTCACTATTATCAATCTAACTCATATTATTAACCATATTATGCAGATATGATCGAGGAGAACGACAATTTCTATACTTATTACTCTTATTATTATCAATCTAACTCATATTATTAGCCATATTATGCTTATATGATCGATAGAACGACAATTACTATACTTATTACTCTTATTATTATCAACCTAACTCATATTATTAGCCATATTATGCTTATATGATCGATAGAACGACAATTACTATACTTACTACTCTCATTTTTATCAATCTAACTCATATTATTAACCATGTTATGCTTATATGATCGATAGAACGACAATTACTATACTTGTTACACTCACTATTATCAATCTAACTTATATTATTAACCATATTATGCAAATATGATCGATAGAACGACAATTACTATACTTATTACTCTCATTATTATCAATCTAACTCATATTATTAGCGATATTATGCTTATATGATCGATAGAACGACAATTACTATACTTATTACTCTTATTATTATCAATCTAACTCATATTACTAGCCATATTATGCTTATGTGAGCAATAGAACGACAATTACTATACATATTACTCTTATTTTTATCAATCTAACTCATATTATTAGCCATATTATGCTTAAATGACCGATAGAACGACAATTACTATACGTATTACTCTTATTATTATCAATCTAACTCATATTATTAACCATATTATACTTATATGATCGATAGAACGACAATTACTATACTTATTACACTCACTATTATCAATCTAACTCATATTATTAACCATATTATGCAGATATGATCGAGAGAACGACAATTTCTATACTTATTACTCTTATTATTATCAATCTAACTCATATTATTAGCCATATTATGCTTATGTGATCGATACAACGACAATTACAATACTTACTACTCTTATTATTATCAACCTAACTCATATTATTAGCCATATTATGCTTATATGATTGACAGAACGACAATTACTATACCTATTACACTCACTGCTATCAATCTAACTCATATTATTAGCCATATTATGCTTATATGATCGATAGAACGACAATTACTATACTTATTATTCTTATTTTTATCAATCTAACTCATATTATTAACCACATTATGCTTATATGATCGATAGAACGACAATTGCTATCCTCATTACTCTTATTATTATCAATCTAACTCATATTTAACCATATTATGCAAATATGATCGATAGAACGACAATTACTATACTTATTACTCTTATTATTATCAATCTAACTCATGTTATTAGCCATATTATGCTTATATGATCGACAGAACGACAATTACTATACATATTACTCTTATTTTTATCAATCTAACTCATATTATTAGCGATATTATGCTTATATGATCGATAGAACGACAATTACTATACTTATTACACTCACTGTTATCAATCTAACTCATATTATTAACCATATTATGCAGATATGATCGATAGAACGACAATTACTATACTTATTACTCTTATTATTATCCATCTAACTCATATTATTAACCATATTATACTTATATGATCGATAGCACGATAATTACTATACCTATTACTCTTATTGTTATCAATCTAACTCATATTATTAGCCATATTATGCTTATGTGATCGATACAACGACCATTACTATACTTATTACTCTTATTATTATCAATCTAACTCATATTATTAGCCATATTATGCTTATGTGATCGATAGAACGACAATTACTATACTTGTTACACTCAATATTATCAATCTAACTTATATTATTAACAATATTATGCAAATATGATCGATAGAACGACAATTACTATACTTATTACTCTTATTATTATCAATCTAACTCATATTATTAGCGATATTATGCTTATATGATCGATAGAACGACAATTACTATACCTATTACTCTTATTATTATCAATCTAACTCATATTACTAGCCATATTATGCTTATGTGATCAATAGAACGACAATTACTATACATATTACTCTTATTTTTATCAATCTAACTCATATTATTAGCCATATTATGCTTAAGTGACCGATAGAACGACAATTACTACACTTATTACTCTTATTATTATCAATCTAACACATATTATTAGGCATATTATGCTTATGTGATCGATAGAACGACAATTACTATACTCATTACTCTTATTATTATCAATCTAACTCATATTATTAGCCATATTATGCTTATGTGGTCGATAGAACGACAATTACAATACTTACTACTCTTATTATTATCAACCTAACTCATATTATTAGCCATATTATGCTTATATGATTGACAGAACGACAATTACTATACCTATTACACTCACTGTTATCAATCTAACTCATATTATTAGCCATATTATGCTTATATGATCGATAGAACGACAATTACTATACTTATTATTCTTATTTTTTTCAATCTAACTCATATTATTAACCATATTATGCTTATATGATCGATAGAACGACAATTACTATACTTATTACTCTTATTGTTATCAACCCAACTCATAATATTAGCCATATTATGCTTATATGATCGATAGAACGACAATTACTATACTTATTATTCTTATTTTTATCAATCTAACTCATATTATTAACCATATTATGCTTATATGATCGATAGAACGACAATTACTATCCTCATTACTCTTATTATTATCAATCTAACTCATATTATTAACCATATTATGCAAATATGATTGACAGAACGACAATTACTATATCTATTACACTCACTGTTATCAATCTAACTCATATTATTAACCATATTATTCTTCTTTGATCGATAGAACGACAATTACTATACTTATTACTCTTATTATTATCAATCTAACGCATATTATTAACCATATTATACTAATATGATCGATAGAACGACAATTATTATACTTACTATTCTTATTTTTATCAATCTAACTCATATTATTAACCATATTATGCTTATATGATCGGTAGAACGACAATTACTATACTTATTATTCTTATTTTTATCAACCTAACTCATATTATTAGCGATATTATGCTTATATGATCGATAGAACGACAATTACTATACTTATTATTCTTATTATTATCAATCTAACTCATATTATTATCCATATTATGCTTCCTTGATCAATAGAACGACAATTACTATACTCATTACTCTGATTATTATCAATCTAACTCATATTATTAAGCATATTATGCTTATATGATCGATAGAACGACAATTACTATACCTATTACACTCACTGTTATCAATCTAACTCATATTATTAACCATATTATGCAAATATGATCGATAGAACGACAACTACTTTACTTATTACTCTTATTATTATCAACGTAACACATATTATTACCCATATTATGCTTATAGGATCGATAGAACGACAATTACTATACTCACTACTCTTATTATTATCAATCTAACTCATATTATTAGCCATATTATGCTTATATGATCGACAGAACGACAATTACTATACTTATTACACTCACTGGTATCAATCTAACTCATATTATTAACCATATTATGCAGATATGATCGATAGAACGACAATTACTATACTTATTACTCTTATTAATATCAATCTAACTCATATTATTAACCATATTATACTTATATGATCGATAGAACGACAATTACTGTACTTACTATTCTTATTTTTATCAATCTAACTCATATTATTAACCATGTTATGCTTATATGATCGATAGAACGACAATTACTATACGTGTTACACTCACTATTATCAATCTAACTCATATTATTAGCGATATTATGCTTATATGATCGATAGAACGACAATTACTATACTTATTATTCTTATTATTATCAATCTAACTCATATTATTATCCATATTATGCTTCTTTGATCAATAGAACGACAATTACTATACTCATTACTCTTATTATTATCAATCTAACTCATATTATTAACCATATTATGCTTATATGATCGATAGAACGACAATTACTATACCTATTACACTCACTGTTATCAGTCTAACTCATATTATTAACCATATTATGCAAATATGATCGATAGAACGACAATTACTATACTTATTACTCTTATTGTTATCAACCCAACTCATAATATTAGCCATATTATGCTTATATGATCGATAGAACGACAATTACTATACTTATTACTCTTATTGTTATCAACCTAACTCATATTATTAACCATGTTATGCTTATATGATCGATAGAACGAGAATTACTATACTCATTACTCTGATTATTATCAATCTAACTCATATTATTAGCGATATTATGCTTATATGATCGATAGAACGACAATTACTATACTCATTACTCTTATTATTATCAATCTAACTCATATTATTAACCATATTATGCTTATATGATCGATAGAACGACAATTACTATACTTATTACTCTTATTGTTATCAACCCAACTCATAATATTAGCCATATTATGCTTATATGATCGATAGAACGACAATTACTATACTTATTATTCTTATTTTTATCAATCTAACTCATATTATTAACCATATTATGCTTATATGATCGATAGAACGACAATTACTATCCTCATTACTCTTATTATTATCAATCTAACTCATATTATTAACCATATTATGCAAATATGATTGACAGAACGACAATTACTATATCTATTACACTCACTGTTATCAATCTAACTCATATTATTAACCATATTATTCTTCTTTGATCGATAGAACGACAATTACTATACTTATTACTCTTATTATTATCAATCTAACGCATATTATTAACCATATTATACTAATATGATCGATAGAACGACAATTATTATACTTACTATTCTTATTTTTATCAATCTAACTCATATTATTAACCATATTATGCTTATATGATCGGTAGAACGACAATTACTATACTTATTATTCTTATTTTTATCAACCTAACTCATATTATTAGCGATATTATGCTTATATGATCGATAGAACGACAATTACTATACTTATTATTCTTATTATTATCAATCTAACTCATATTATTATCCATATTATGCTTCCTTGATCAATAGAACGACAATTACTATACTCATTACTCTGATTATTATCAATCTAACTCATATTATTAAGCATATTATGCTTATATGATCGATAGAACGACAATTACTATACCTATTACACTCACTGTTTTCAATCTAACTCATATTATTAACCATATTATGCAAATATGATCGATAGAACGACAACTACTTTACTTATTACTCTTATTATTATCAACGTAACACATATTATTACCCATATTATGCTTATAGGATCGATAGAACGACAATTACTATACTCACTACTCTTATTATTATCAATCTAACTCATATTATTAGCCATATTATGCTTATGTGATCGATAGAACGACAATTACTATACTTGTTACACTCACTATTATCAATCTAACTTATATTATTAACAATATTATGCAAATATGATCGATAGAACGACAATTACTATACTTATTACTCTTATTATTATCAATCTAACTCATATTATTAGCGATATTATGCTTATATGATCGATAGAACGACAATTACTATACCTATTACTCTTATTATTATCAATCTAACTCATATTACTAGCCATATTATGCTTATGTGATCAATAGAACGACAATTACTATACATATTACTCTTATTTTTATCAATCTAACTCATATTATTAGCCATATTATGCTTAAGTGACCGATAGAACGACAATTACTACACTTATTACTCTTATTATTATCAATCTAACACATATTATTAGGCATATTATGCTTATGTGATCGATAGAACGACAATTACTATACTCATTACTCTTATTATTATCAATCTAACTCATATTATTAGCCATATTATGCTTATGTGGTCGATAGAACGACAATTACAATACTTACTACTCTTATTATTATCAACCTAACTCATATTATTAGCCATATTATGCTTATATGATCGATAGAGCGACAATTACTATGCTTATTACACTCACTATTATCAATCTAACTCATATTATTAACCATATTATGCAGATATGATCGATAGAACGACAATTACTATACTTAATACTCTTATTCTTATCAATCTAACTCATATTATTAGCCATATTATGCTTATATGATCGATAGGATGACAATTACTATTCTTATTACACTTATTATTATCAATCTAACTCATATTATTAGCCATATTATGGTTATATGACCGATAGAACGACAGTTACTATGCTTATTACTCTTATTATTATCAATCTAACTCATATTATTAGCCATATTATGCTTATATGATCGATAGGACGACAATTACTATACTCATTACTCTTATTATTATCAACCTAACTCATATTATTAGCCATATTATGCTTATATGATCGATAGAACGACAATTACTATACTTACTACTCTCATTATTATCAATCTAACTCATATTATTAGCCATATTATGGTTACATGACCGATAGAACGACAATTACTATGCTTATTACTCTTATTATTATCAATCTAACTCAGATTATTAGCCATATTATGCTTATATGATCGATAAAACGACAATTACTATGCTTATTACTCTTATTATTATCAATTTAACTCATATTATTAGCCATATTATGCTTATATGATCGATATAACGACAATTACTATACTTATTACACTTATAATTATCAATCTAACTCATATTATTAGCCATATTATGGTTATATGACCGATAGAACGACAATTACTATACTCATTACTCTTATTATTATCAATCTAACTCATATTATTAGCCATATTATGGTTATATGACCGATAGAACGACAATTACTATGCTTATTACTCTTATTATTATCAATCTAACTCATATTATTAACCATATTATGCAGATATGACCGATAGAACGACAATTACTATACTTATTACTCTTATTATTAACAATCTAACTCATATTATTAGCCATATTATGCTTATATGATCTCTAGAACGACAATTACTATACTTATTACTCTTTTTATTATCAATCTAACTCATATTATTCGCCATATTTTGCTTATATGATCGATAGAACGACAATTACTATACTTATTACACTCACTGTTAGCAATCTAACTCATATTATTAGCCATATTATGCTTACATGATCGATAGAACGACAATTACTATACTTATTACTCCTATTATTATCAATCTAACTCATATTATTAGCCATATTTTGCTTATATGATCGATAGAACGACAATTACTATACTTATTACACTCACTGTTATCAATCTAACTCATATTATTAGCCATATTATGCTTATATGATCGATAGAACTACAATTACTATATTTATTACTTTTATTATTATCAATGTAACTGGTTTTATTAGCCATATTATGCTTATATGATCGATAGAACGACAATTACTATACTTATTACTCTTATTATGATCAATCTAACTCATATTATTAACCATATTATGCAGATATGGTCGATAGAACGACAATTACTATACTTATTACACTCACTGTTATCAATCTAACTCATATTATTAGCCATATTATTCTTATATGATCGATAGAACGACAATTACTATACTTATTACTCCTATTATTATCAATCTAACTCATATTATTAGCCATATTATGCTTATATGATCGATAGAACGACAATTACTATACTCATTACACTTACTATTATCAATCTAACTCATATTATTAACCATATTATGCAGATATGACCGATAGAACGACAATTACTATACTTATTACTCTTATTATTATCAATCTAACTCATATTATTAGCCATATTGTGCTTATATGATCGATAGAACAACAATTACTATACCTTTTACACTCACTATTATCAATCTAACTCACATTATTAGCCATATTATGGTTATATGACCGATAGAACGACAATTACTATACTTATTACTCTTATTATTATCAATCTAACTCATATTATTAGCCATCTTATGGTTATATGAACGATAGAACGACAATTACTATACTTATTACTCTTATTATTATCAATCTAACTCATATTATTAGCCATATTATGCTTATATGATCGATAGAACGACAATTACTATACTCATTACACTTACTATTATCAATCTAACTCATATTATTAGCCATATTATGCTTATATGATCGATAGTACGACAATTACTATACTCATTACTCTTATTATTATCAATCTAACTCATATCATTAGCCATATTATGCTTACATAATCGATAGAACGACAATTGCTATACTTATTACTCTTATTATTATCAATCTAACTCATATTATTAGCCATATTATGCTTATATGATCGATAGAACGACACTTACTATACTTATTACACTCACTGTTATCAATCTAACACACATTATTAGCCATATTATGCTTATATGATGGATAGAACGACAATAACTATACTTATTACACTCACTGTTATCAATCTAACTCATATTATTAGCCATATTATGCTTATATGATCGATAGTACGACAATTACTATTCTCATTACTCTTATTATTATCAATCTAACTCATATCATTAGCCATATTATGCTTATATGATCGATAGAACGACAATTACTATACTCATTACTCTTATTATTATCAATCTAACTCATATTAGTAACCATATTATGCTTATATGATCGGTAGAACGATAATTACTATACTTATTACTCTTATTATTGTCAATCTAACTCATATTATTAGCCATATTATGCTTACATGATCGATAGAACGACAATTACTATACTCATTACTCTTATTATTATCAACCTAACTCATATTATTAGCCATATTATGCTTATATGATCGATAGGACGACAATTACTATACTCACTACTCTTATTGTTATCAATCTAACTCATATTATTAGCCATATTATGCTTATATGATCGATAGGACGAAAATTACTATACTTATTACTCTTATTATTATCAATCTAACTCATATTATTAGCCATATTATGCTTATATGATCGATAGGACGACAATTACTATACTCACTACTCTTATTATTATCAATCTAACTCATATTATTAGCCATATTATGCTTATATGATCGGTAGAACGATAATTACTATACCTATTACTCTTATTATTATCAATCTAACTCATATTATTAGCCATATTATGCTTATATGATCGATAGAACGACAATTACTATACTCATTACTCTTATTATTATCAACCTAACTCACATTATTAGCCATATTATGCAAATATGATCGATAGAACGGCAATTACTATACTCATTACTCTTATTATTATCAATCTAACTCATATTATTAGCCATATTATGCTTATATGATCGATAGGACGACAATTACTATACTTGTTACTCTTATTATTATCAATCTAACGCATATTATTAGCCATATTATGCTTATATGATCGATAGAACGACAATTACTATACTCATTACTCTTATTGTTATCAATCTAACTCATATTATTAGCCATATTATGCTTATATGATCGATAGGACGACAATTACTATACTCACTTCTCTTATTGTTATCAATCTAACTCATATTATTAGCCATATTATGCTTATATGATCGATAGGACGAAAATTACTATGCTTATTACTCTTATTATTATCAATCTAACTCATATTATTAACCATATTATGCAAATATGATCGATAGAACGACAATTACTATACTCATTACTCTTATTATTATCAATCTAACTCATATTATTAGCCATATTATGCTTATATGATCGATAGGACGACAATTACTATACTTGTTACTCTTATTATTATCAATCTAACTCATATTATTAGCCATATTATGCTTATATGATCGATAGGACGACAGATACTATACTCACTACTCTTATTGTTATCAATCTAACTCATATTATTAGCCATATTATGCTTACATGATCGATAGAACGACAACTACTATACTTATTGGGCTTATTATTATCAATCACCTCATATTATTAGCCATGTTATGCTTATGTGATCGAAGGAACGATAATTACTATACTTATTATTCTTATTTTTAACAACCCAACTCATATTATTAGCCATATTATGCTTAAATGATCGATAGAACGACAATTACTATACTCATTACTGTCATTGTTATCAATCTAACTCATATTATTAGCCATATTATGCTTATATTATCGACAGAACGACAATTACTATCCTTATTACACTCCCTGTTATCAATCTAACTCATATTATTAACCATATTATGCTTATATGATCGGTAGAACGATAATTACTATACTTGTTACTCTTATTATTATCAATCTAACTCATATTATTAGCCATATTATGCTTATATGATCGATAGGACGACAATTACTATACTCACTACTCTTATTGTTATCAATCTAACTCATATTATTGGCCATATTATGCTTATATGATCGATAGGACGACAATTACTATACTTATTACTCTTATTATTATCAATCTAACTCATATTATTAGCCATATTATGCTTATATGATCGATAGGACGACAATTACTATACTCACTACTCTTATTGTTATCAATCTAACTCATATTATTAGCCATATTATGCTTATATGATCGATAGGACGAAAATTACTACACTAATTACTCTTATTATTATCAATCTAACTCATATTATTAGCCATATTATGCTTATATGATCGATAGAACGATAATTACTATACTTATTACTCTTATTATTATCAATCTAACGCATATTATTAGCCATATTATGCTTATATGATCGATAGAACGACAATTACTATACTCATTACTCTTATTGTTATCAATCTAACTCATATTATTAGCCATATTATGCTTACATGATCGATAGGACGAAAATTACTATGCTTATTACTCTTATTATTATCAATCTAACTCATATTATTAACCATATTATGCAAATATGATCGATAGAACGACAATTACTATACTCATTACTCTTATTATTATCAATCTAACTCATATTATTAGCCATATTATGCTTATATGATCGATAGGACGACAATTACTATACTTGTTACTCTTATTATTATCAATCTAACTCATATTATTAGCCATATTATGCTTATATGATCGATAGGACGACAGATACTATACTCACTACTCTTATTGTTATCAATCTAACTCATATTTATTAGCCATATTATGCTTACATGATCGATAGAACGACAACTACTATACTTATTGGGCTTATTATTATCAATCACCTCATATTATTAGCCATGTTATGCTTATGTGATCGAAGGAACGATAATTACTATACTTATTATTCTTATTTTTAACAACCCAACTCATATTATTAGCCATATTATGCTTAAATGATCGATAGAACGACAATTACTATACTCATTACTGTCATTGTTATCAATCTAACTCATATTATTAGCCATATTATGCTTATATTATCGACAGAACGACAATTACTATCCTTATTACACTCCCTGTTATCAATCTAACTCATATTATTAACCATATTATGCTTATATGATCGGTAGAACGATAATTACTATACTTGTTACTCTTATTATTATCAATCTAACTCATATTATTAGCCATATTATGCTTATATGATCGATAGGACGACAATTACTATACTCACTACTCTTATTGTTATCAATCTAACTCATATTATTGGCCATATTATGCTTATATGATCGATAGGACGACAATTACTATACTTATTACTCTTATTATTATCAATCTAACTCATATTATTAGCCATATTATGCTTATATGATCGATAGGACGACAATTACTATACTCACTACTCTTATTGTTATCAATCTAACTCATATTATTAGCCATATTATGCTTATATGATCGATAGGACGAAAATTACTACACTAATTACTCTTATTATTATCAATCTAACTCATATTATTAGCCATATTATGCTTATATGATCGATAGAACGATAATTACTATACTTATTACTCTTATTATTATCAATCTAACGCATATTATTAGCCATATTATGCTTATATGATCGATAGAACGACAATTACTATACTCATTACTCTTATTGTTATCAATCTAACTCATATTATTAGCCATATTATGCTTACATGATCGATAGGACGAAAATTACTATGCTTATTACTCTTATTATTATCAATCTAACTCATATTATTAACCATATTATGCAAATATGATCGATAGAACGACAATTACTATACTCATTACTCTTATTATTATCAACCTAACTCATATTATTAGCCATATTATGCTTATATGATCGATAGGACGACAATTACTATACTCACTACTCTTATTGTTATCAATCTAACTCATATTATTAGCCATATTATGCTTATATGATCGATAGAACGACAATTACTATACTTATTAGTCTTATCATTATCAATTAACTCATATTATTAGCCATATTATGCTTATGTGATCGATAGGACGACAATTACTATACTTATTACTCTTATTATTATCAATCTAACGCATATTATTAACCATATTATGCAAATATGATCGATAGAACGACAATTACTATACTTATTACTCTTATTAATATCAATCTAACTCATATTATTAGCCATATTATGCTTATATGATCGGTAGAACGATAATTACTATACCTATTACTCCTATTATTATCAATCTAACTCATATTATTAGCCATATTATGCTTATATGATCGATAGAACGACAATTACTATACTCATTACTCTTATTATTATCAACCTAACTCATATTATTAGCCATATTATGCTTATATGATCGATGGAACGACAATTACTATACTCATTACTCTTATTATTATCAATCTAACTCATATTAGTAACCATATTATGCTTATATGATCGGTAGAACGATAATTACTATACTTATTACTCTTATTATTGTCAATCTAACTCATATTATTAGCCATATTATGCTTACATGATCGATAGAACGACAATTACTGTACTCATTACTCTTATTATTATCAACCTAACTCATATTATTAGCCATATTATGCTTATATGATCGATAGGACGACAATTACTATACTCACTACTCTTATTGTTATCAATCTAACTCATATTATTAGCCATATTATGCTTATATGATCGATAGAACGACAATTACTATACTTATTAGTCTTATCATTATCAATTAACTCATATTATTAGCCATATTATGCTTATGTGATCGATAGGACGACAATTACTATACTTATTACTCTTATTATTATCAATCTAACTCATATTATTAGCCATATTATGCTTATATGATCGATAGAACTACAATTACTATACTCACTACTCTTATTATTATCAATCTAACTCATACTATTAGCCATATTATGCTTATATGATCGATAGGACGACAATTACTATACTTATTACTCTTATTATTATCAATCTAACTCATATTATTAGCCATATTATGCTTATATTATCGATAGAACGACAATTACTATACTTATTAATCTTATTATTATCAATCTAACTCATATTATTAGCCATATTATGTTTATATGATCGATAGTACGACAATTACTATACTCATTACTCTTATTATTATCAATCTAACTCATATTATTAACCATATTATGCAGATATGACCGATAGAACGACAATTACTATACTTATTACTCTTATTATTATCAATCTAACTCATATTATTAGCCATATTGTGCTTATATGATCGATAGAACAACAATTACTATACCTTTTACACTCGCTATTATCAATCTAACTCACATTATTAGCCATATTATGGTTATATGACCGATAGAACGACAATTACTATACTTATTACTCTTATTATTATCAATCTAACTCATATTATTAGCCATATTATGCTTATATGATCGATAGTACGACAATTACTATTCTCATTACTCTTATTATTATCAATCTAACTCATATCATTAGCCATATTATGCTTATATGATCGATAGAACGACAATTGCTATACTTATTACTCTTATTATTATCAATCTAACTCATATTCTTAGCCACATTATGCTTATATGATCGATAGAACGACAATTACTATACTTATTACACTCACTGTTATCAATCTAACTCATATTATTAGCCATATTATGCTTATATGATCTCTAGAACGACAATTACTATACTTATTACTCTTATTATTATCAATCTAACTCATATTATTCGCCATATTTTGCTTATATGATCGATAGAACGACAATTACTATACCTATTACACTCACTGTTAGCAATCTAACTCATATTATTAGCCATATTATGCTTACATGATCGATAGAACGACAATTACTATACTTATTACTCCTATTATTATCAATCTAACTCATATTATTAGCCATATTTTGCTTATATGATCGATAGAACGACAATTACTATACTTATTACACTCACTGTTATCAATCCAACTCATATTATTAGCCATATTATGCTTATATGATCGATAGAACTACAATTACTATATTTATTACTTTTATTATTATCAATCTAACTCGTTTTATTAGCCATATTATGGTTATATGACCGATAGAACGACAATTGCTATACTTATTACACTCACTGTTATCAATCTAACTCATATTATTAGCCATATTATGCTTATATGATCGATAGAACTACAATTACTATATTTATTACTTTTATTATTATCAATCTAACTCATAATATTAGCCATATTATGGTTATATGACCGATAGAACGACAATTACTATACTTATTACTCCTATTATTATCAATCTAACTCATATTATTAGCCATATTATGCTTATATGATCGATAGAACTACAATTACTATATTTATTACTTTTATTATTATCAATCTAACTCATATCATTAGCCATATTATGCTTATATGATCGATAGAACGACAATTGCTATACTTATTACTCTTATTATTATCGATCTAACTCATATTCTTAGCCACATTATGCTTATATGATCGATAGAACGACAATTACTATACTTATTACACTCACTGTTATCAATCTAACTCATATTATTAGCCATATTATGCTTATATGATCTCTAGAACGACAATTACTATACTTATTACTCTTATTATTATCAATCTAACTCATATTATTCGCCATATTTTGCTTATATGATCGATAGAACGACAATTACTATACCTATTACACTCACTGTTAGCAATCTAACTCATATTATTAGCCATATTATGCTTACATGATCGATAGAACGACAATTACTATACTTATTACTCCTATTATTATCAATCTAACTCATATTATTAGCCATATTATGCTTATATGATCGATAGAACGACAATTACTATACTCATTACTCTTATTATTATCAATCTAACTCATATTAGTAACCATATTATGCTTATATGATCGGTAGAACGATAATTACTATACTTATTACTCTTATTATTGTCAATCTAACTCATATTATTAGCCATATTATGCTTACATGATCGATAGAACGACAATTACTATACTCATTACTCTTATTATTATCAACCTAACTCATATTATTAGCCATATTATGCTTATATGATCGATAGGACGACAATTACTATACTCACTACTCTTATTGTTATCAATCTAACTCATATTATTAGCCATATTATGCTTATATGATCGATAGGACGAAAATTACTATACTTATTACTCTTATTATTATCAATCTAACTCATATTATTAGCCATATTATGCTTATATGATCGATAGGACGACAATTACTATACTCACTACTCTTATTATTATCAATCTAACTCATATTATTAGCCATATTATGCTTATATGATCGGTAGAACGATAATTACTATACCTATTACTCTTATTATTATCAATCTAACTCATATTATTAGCCATATTATGCTTATATGATCGATAGAACGACAATTACTATACTCATTACTCTTATTATTATCAACCTAACTCACATTATTAGCCATATTATGCAAATATGATCGATAGAACGGCAATTACTATACTCATTACTCTTATTATTATCAATCTAACTCATATTATTAGCCATAATATGCTTATATGATCGATAGGACGACAATTACTATACTTGTTACTCTTATTATTATCAATCTAACGCATATTATTAGCCATATTATGCTTATATGATCGATAGGACGACAATTACTATACTCACTTCTCTTATTGTTATCAATCTAACTCATATTATTAGCCATATTATGCTTATATGATCGATAGGACGAAAATTACTATGCTTATTACTCTTATTATTATCAATCTAACTCATATTATTAACCATATTATGCAAATATGATCGATAGAACGACAATTACTATACTCATTACTCTTATTATTATCAATCTAACTCATATTATTAGCCATATTATGCTTATATGATCGATAGGACGACAATTACTATACTTGTTACTCTTATTATTATCAATCTAACTCATATTATTAGCCATATTATGCTTAAATGATCGATAGGACGACAGATACTATACTCACTACTCTTATTGTTATCAATCTAACTCATATTATTAGCCATATTATGCTTACATGATCGATAGAACGACAACTACTATACTTATTGGGCTTATTATTATCAATCACCTCATATTATTAGCCATGTTATGCTTATGTGATCGAAGGAACGATAATTACTATACTTATTATTCTTATTTTTAACAACCCAACTCATATTATTAGCCATATTATGCTTAAATGATCGATAGAACGACAATTACTATACTCATTACTGTCATTGTTATCAATCTAACTCATATTATTAGCAATATTATGCTTATATTATCGACAGAACGACAATTACTATCCTTATTACACTCCCTGTTATCAATCTAACTCATATTATTAACCATATTATGCTTATATGATCGGTAGAACGATAATTACTATACTTGTTACTCTTATTATTATCAATCTAACTCATATTATTAGCCATATTATGCTTATATGATCGATAGGACGACAATTACTATACTCACTACTCTTATTGTTATCAATCTAACTCATATTATTGGCCATATTATGCTTATATGATCGATAGGACGACAATTACTATACTTATTACTCTTATTATTATCAATCTAACTCATATTATTAGCCATATTATGCTTATATGATCGATAGGACGACAATTACTATACTCACTACTCTTATTGTTATCAATCTAACTCATATTATTAGCCATATTATGCTTATATGATCGATAGGACGAAAATTACTACACTAATTACTCTTATTATTATCAATCTAACTCATATTATTAGCCATATTATGCTTATATGATCGATAGAACGATAATTACTATACTTATTACTCTTATTATTATCAATCTAACGCATATTATTAGCCATATTATGCTTATATGATCGATAGAACGACAATTACTATACTCATTACTCTTATTGTTATCAATCTAACTCATATTATTAGCCATATTATGCTTACATGATCGATAGGACGAAAATTACTATGCTTATTACTCTTATTATTATCAATCTAACTCATATTATTAACCATATTATGCAAATATGATCGATAGAACGACAATTACTATACTCATTACTCTTATTATTATCAACCTAACTCATATTATTAGCCATATTATGCTTATATGATCGATAGGACGACAATTACTATACTCACTACTCTTATTGTTATCAATCTAACTCATATTATTAGCCATATTATGCTTATATGATCGATAGAACGACAATTACTATACTTATTAGTCTTATCATTATCAATTAACTCATATTATTAGCCATATTATGCTTATGTGATCGATAGGACGACAATTACTATACTTATTACTCTTATTATTATCAATCTAACGCATATTATTAACCATATTATGCAAATATGATCGATAGAACGACAATTACTATACTTATTACTCTGATTATTATCAATCTAACTCATATTATTAGCCATATTATGCTTATATGATCGGTAGAACGATAATTACTATACCTATTACTCTTATTATTATCAATCTAACTCATATTATTAGCCATATTATGCTTATATGATCGATAGAACGACAATTACTATACTCATTACTCTTATTATTATCAACCTAACTCATATTATTAGCCATATTATGCTTATATGATCGATAGAACGACAATTACTATACTCATTACTCTTATTATTATCAATCTAACTCATATTAGTAACCATATTATGCTTATATGATCGGTAGAACGATAATTACTATACTTATTACTCTTATTATTGTCAATCTAACTCATATTATTAGCCATATTATGCTTACATGATCGATAGAACGACAATTACTGTACTCATTACTCTTATTATTATCAACCTAACTCATATTATTAGCCATATTATGCTTATATGATCGATAGGACGACAATTACTATACTCACTACTCTTATTGTTATCAATCTAACTCATATTATTAGCCATATTATGCTTATATGATCGATAGAACGACAATTACTATACTTATTAGTCTTATCATTATCAATTAACTCATATTATTAGCCATATTATGCTTACATGATCGATAGAACGACAATTACTATACTTATTACTCCTATTATTATCAATCTAACTCATATTATTAGCCATATTTTGCTTATATGATCGATAGAACGACAATTACTATACTTATTACACTCACTGTTATCAATCCAACTCATATTATTAGCCATATTATGCTTATATGATCGATAGAACTACAATTACTATATTTATTACTTTTATTATTATCAATCTAACTCGTTTTATTAGCCATATTATGGTTATATGACCGATAGAACGACAATTGCTATACTTATTACACTCACTGTTATCAATCTAACTCATATTATTAGCCATATTATGCTTATATGATCGATAGAACTACAATTACTATATTTATTACTTTTATTATTATCAATCTAACTCATAATATTAGCCATATTATGGTTATATGACCGATAGAACGACAATTACTATACTTATTACTCCTATTATTATCAATCTAACTCATATTATTAGCCATATTATGCTTATATGATCGATAGAACTACAATTACTATATTTATTACTTTTATTATTATCAATCTAACTCATATCATTAGCCATATTATGCTTATATGATCGATAGAACGACAATTGCTATACTTATTACTCTTATTATTATCGATCTAACTCATATTCTTAGCCACATTATGCTTATATGATCGATAGAACGACAATTACTATACTTATTACACTCACTGTTATCAATCTAACTCATATTATTAGCCATATTATGCTTATATGATCTCTAGAACGACAATTACTATACTTATTACTCTTATTATTATCAATCTAACTCATATTATTCGCCATATTTTGCTTATATGATCGATAGAACGACAATTACTATACCTATTACACTCACTGTTAGCAATCTAACTCATATTATTAGCCATATTATGCTTACATGATCGATAGAACGACAATTACTATACTTATTACTCCTATTATTATCAATCTAACTCATATTATTAGCCATATTATGCTTATATGATCGATAGAACGACAATTACTATACTCATTACTCTTATTATTATCAATCTAACTCATATTAGTAACCATATTATGCTTATATGATCGGTAGAACGATAATTACTATACTTATTACTCTTATTATTGTCAATCTAACTCATATTATTAGCCATATTATGCTTACATGATCGATAGAACGACAATTACTATACTCATTACTCTTATTATTATCAACCTAACTCATATTATTAGCCATATTATGCTTATATGATCGATAGGACGACAATTACTATACTCACTACTCTTATTGTTATCAATCTAACTCATATTATTAGCCATATTATGCTTATATGATCGATAGGACGAAAATTACTATACTTATTACTCTTATTATTATCAATCTAACTCATATTATTAGCCATATTATGCTTATATGATCGATAGGACGACAATTACTATACTCACTACTCTTATTATTATCAATCTAACTCATATTATTAGCCATATTATGCTTATATGATCGGTAGAACGATAATTACTATACCTATTACTCTTATTATTATCAATCTAACTCATATTATTAGCCATATTATGCTTATATGATCGATAGAACGACAATTACTATACTCATTACTCTTATTATTATCAACCTAACTCACATTATTAGCCATATTATGCAAATATGATCGATAGAACGGCAATTACTATACTCATTACTCTTATTATTATCAATCTAACTCATATTATTAGCCATAATATGCTTATATGATCGATAGGACGACAATTACTATACTTGTTACTCTTATTATTATCAATCTAACGCATATTATTAGCCATATTATGCTTATATGATCGATAGGACGACAATTACTATACTCACTTCTCTTATTGTTATCAATCTAACTCATATTATTAGCCATATTATGCTTATATGATCGATAGGACGAAAATTACTATGCTTATTACTCTTATTATTATCAATCTAACTCATATTATTAGCCATATTATGCTTATATGATCGATAGAACGACAATTACTATACTTATTAGTCTTATCATTATCAATTAACTCATATTATTAGCCATATTATGCTTATGTGATCGATAGGACGACAATTACTATACTTATTACTCTTATTATTATCAATCTAACGCATATTATTAACCATATTATGCAAATATGATCGATAGAACGACAATTACTATACTTATTACTCTTATTATTATCAATCTAACTCATATTATTAGCCATATTATGCTTATATGATCGGTAGAACGATAATTACTATACCTATTACTCTTATTATTATCAATCTAACTCATATTATTAGCCATATTATGCTTATATGATCGATAGAACGACAATTACTATACTCATTACTCTTATTATTATCAACCTAACTCATATTATTAGCCATATTATGCTTATATGATCGATAGAACGACAATTACTATACTCATTACTCTTATTATTATCAATCTAACTCATATTAGTAACCATATTATGCTTATATGATCGGTAGAACGATAATTACTATACTTATTACTCTTATTATTGTCAATCTAACTCATATTATTAGCCATATTATGCTTACATGATCGATAGAACGACAATTACTGTACTCCTTACTCTTATTATTATCAACCTAACTCATATTATTAGCCATATTATGCTTATATGATCGATAGGACGACAATTACTATACTCACTACTCTTATTGTTATCAATCTAACTCATATTATTAGCCATATTATGCTTATATGATCGATAGAACGACAATTACTATACTTATTAGTCTTATCATTATCAATTAACTCATATTATTAGCCATATTATGCTTATGTGATCGATAGGACGACAATTACTATACTTATTACTCTTATTATTATCAATCTAACTCATATTATTAGCCATATTATGCTTATATGATCGATAGAACGACAATTACTATACTCACTACTCTTATTATTATCAATCTAACTCATACTATTAGCCATATTATGCTTATATGATCGATAGGACGACAATTACTATACTTATTACTCTTATTATTATCAATCTAACTCATATTATTAGCCATATTATGCTTATATGATGGACAGAACGACAATTACTATTCTTATTACACTCCCTGTTATCAATCTAACTCATATTATTAACCATATTATGCTTATATGATCGGTAGAACGATAATTACTATACTTGTTACTCTTATTATTATCAATCTAACTCATATTATTAGCCATATTATGCTTATATGATCGATAGAACGACAATTACTATACTCATTACTCTTATTATTATCAATCTAACTCATATTATTAGCCATATTATGCTTATATGATCGATAGGACGACAATTACTATACTTATTACTCTTATTATTATCAATGTAACTCATATTATTAACCATATTATGCAAATATGATCGATAGAACGACAATTACTATACTCATTACTCTTATTATTATCAATCTAACTCATATTATTAGCCATTTTATGCTTATATGATCGATAGGACGACAATTACTATACTTGTTACTCTTATTATTATCAATCTAACTCATATTATTAGCCATATTATGCTTATATGATCGATAGGACGACAATTACTATACTTATTACTCTTATTATTATCAATCTAACTCATATTATTAGCCATCTTATGCTTATATGATCGATAGAACGTCAACTACTATACTTATTAGTCTTATTATTATCAATCACCTCATATTATTAGCCATGTTATGCTTATGTGATCGAAGGAACGATAATTACTATACTTATTATTCTTATTTTTATCAACCCAACTCATATTATTAGCCATATTATGCTTAAATGATCGATAGAACGACAATTACTATACTCATTACTGTCATTATTATCAATCTAACTCATATTATTAGCCATATTATGCTTATATTATCGACAGAACGACAATTACTATCCTTATTACACTCCCTGTTATCAATCTAACTCATATTATTAACCATATTATGCTTATATGATCGATAGGACGACAATTACTATACTTGTTACTCTTATTATTATCAATCTAACTCATATTATTAGCCATATTATGCTTATATGACCGATAGGACGACAATTACTATACTCACTACTCTTATTGTTATCAATCTAACTCATATTATTAGCCATATTATGCTTATATGATCGATAGGACGAAAATTACTATACTTATTACTCTTATTATTATCAATCTAACTCATATTATTTGCCATATTATGCTTATATGATCGATAGAACGACAATTACTATACTCATTACTCTTATTATTATCAATCTAACTCATATTATTAGCCATATTATGCTTATATGATCGATAGAACGACAACTACTATACTTATTAGTCTTATTATTATCAATCACCTCATATTATTAGCCATGTTATGCTTATGTGATCGAAGGAGCGATAATTACTATACTTATTATTCTTATTTTTATCAACCTAACTCATATTATTAGCCATATTATGCTTAAATGATCGATAGAACGACAATTACTATACTCATTACTGTCATTATTATCAATCTAACTCATATTATTAGCCATATTATGCTTATATGATCGATAGGACGACAATTACTATACTTGTTACTCTTATTATTATCAATCTAACTCATATTATTAGCCATATTATGCTTATATGATCGATAGGACGACAATTACTATACTCACTACTCTTATTGTTATCAATCTAACTCATATTATTAGCCATATTATGCTTATATGATCGATAGAACGACAACTACTATACTTATTAGTCTTATTATTATCAATCACCTCATATTATTAGCCATGTTATGCTTATGTGATCGAAGGAACGATAATTACTATACTTATTATTCTTATTTTTATCAACCTAACTCATATTATTAGCCATATTATGCTTAAATGATCGATAGAACGACAATTACTATACTCATTACTGTCATTATTATCAATCTAACTCATATTATTAACCATATTATGCTTATATGATCGGTAGAAAGATAATTACTATACTTATTACTTTTATTATTATCAATCTAACCCATATTATTAGCCATATTATGCTTATATGATCGATAGAACGACAATTACTATACTCATTACTCTTATTATTATCAATCTAACTCATATTATTAAACATATTATGCTTATATGATCGGTAGAACGATAATTACTATACTTATTACTCTTATTATTATCAATCTAACGCATATTATTAGCCATATTATGCTTATATGATCGATAGAACGACAATTGCTATACTCATTACTCTTATTGTTATCAATCTAACTCATATTATTAGCCATATTATGCTTATATGATCGATAGGACGACAATTACTATACTTATTACTCTTATTATTATCAATCTAACTCATATTATTAGCCATATTATGCTTATATGATCGATAGGACGACAATTACTATACTCACTACTCTTATTGTTATCAATCTAACTCATATTATTAGCCATATTATGCTTATATGATCGATAGGACGAAAATTACTATGCTTATTACTCTTATTATTATCAATCTAACTCATATTATTAACCATATTATGCAAATATGATCGATAGGACGACAATTACTATACTCATTACTCTTATTATTATCAATCTATCTCATATTATTAGCCATATTATGCTTATATGATCGATAGGACGACAATTACTATACGTGTTACTCTTATTATTATCAATCTAACTCATATTATTAGCCATATTATGCTTATATTATCGACAGAACGACAATTACTATCCTTATTACACTCCCTGTTATCAATCTAACTCATATTATTAACCATATTATGCTTATATGATCGATAGGACGACAATTACTATACTTGTTACTCTTATTATTATCAATCTAACTCATATTATTAGCCATATTATGCTTATATGATCGACAGGACGACAATTACTATACTCACTACTCTTATTGTTATCAATCTAACTCATATTATTAGCCATATTATGCTTATCTGATCGATAGGACGAAAATTACTATACTTATTACTCTTATTATTATCAATCTAACTCATATTATTTGCAATATTATGCTTATATGATCGATAGAACGACAATTACTATACTCATTACTCTTATTATTATCAATCTAACTCATATTATTAGCCATATTATGCTTATATGATCGATAGGACGACAATTACTATACTTGCTACTCTTATTATTCTCAATCTAACTCATATTATTAGCCATATTATGCTTATATGATCGATAGGACAACAATTACTATACTCACTACTCTTATTTTTATCAATCTAACTCATATTATTAGCCATATTATGCTTATATGATCGATAGGACGACAACTACTATACTTATTACTCTTATTATTATCAATCTAACTCATATTATTTGACATATTATGCTTATATGATCGATAGGACGACAATTACTATACTCACTACTCTTATTGTTATCAATCTAACTCATATTATTAGCCATATTATGCTTATATGATCGATAGGACGAAAATTACTATACTTATTACTCTTATTATTATCAATCTAACTCATATTATTAGCCATATTATGCTTATATGATCGATAGGACGACAATTACTATACTCACTACTCTTATTATTATCAATCTAACTCATATTATTAGCCATATTATGCTTATATGATCGGTAGAACGATAATTACTATACCTATTACTCTTATTATTATCAATCTAACTCATATTATTAGCCATATTATGCTTATATGATCGATAGAACGACAATTACTATACTCATTACTCTTATTATTATCAACCTAACTCACATTATTAGCCATATTATGCAAATATGATCGATAGAACGACAATTACTATACTCATTACTCTTATTATTATCAATCTAACTCATATTATTAGCCATATTATGCTTATATGATCGATAGGACGACAATTACTATACTTGTTACTGTTATTATTATCAATCTAACGCATATTATTAGCCATATTATGCTTATATGATCGATAGAACGACAATTACTATACTCATTACTCTTATTGTTATCAATCTAACTCATATTATTAGCCATATTATGCTTATATGATCGATAGGACGACAATTACTATACTTATTACTCTTATTATTATCAATCTAACTCATATTATTAGCCATATTATGCTTATATGATCGATAGGACGACAATTACTATACTCACTACTCTTATTGTTATCAATCTAACTCATATTATTAGCCATATTATGCTTATATGATCGATAGGACGAAAATTACTATGCTTATTACTCTTATTATTATCAATCTAACTCATATTATTAACCATATTATGCAAATATGATCGATAGAACGACAATTACTATACTCATTACTCTTATTATTATCAATCTAACTCATATTATTAGCCATATTATGGTTACATGACCGATAGAACGACAATTACTATGCTTATTACTCTTATTATTATCAATCTAACTCATATTAATAGCCATATTATGCTTATATGATCGATAGGACGACAATTACTATACCCATTACTCTTATTATTATCAATCTAACTCATATTACTAGCCATATTATGGTTATATGACCGATAGAACGACAATTACTATACTTATTTCTCTTATTATTATGAATCTAACTCATATTATTAGCCATATTATGCTTATATGATCGATAGGACGACAATTACTATACTCATTACTCTTATTATTATCAATCTAACTCATATTATTAGCCATATTATGCTAATATGATCGATAGAACGACAATTACTATGCTTATTACTCTTATTATTATCAATCTAACTCATATTATTAGCCATATTATGCTTATATGATCGATAGGACGACAATTACTATACTCAATGCTCTTATTATTATCAATCTAACTCATATTATTAGCCATATTATGCTTATATGATCGACAGGACGACAATTACTATACTCATTACTCTTATTATTATCAATCTAACTCATATTATTAGCCATATTATGCTTATATGATCGATATAACGACAATTACTATACTTATAACACTCACTATTATCAATCTAACTCATATTATTAGCCATATTATGCTTATATGATCGATAGGACGACAATTACAATACTCATTACTGTTATTATTATCAATCTAACACACATTATTCGCCATATTATGCTTATATGATCGATATAACGACAATTACTATACTTATTACACTCACAGTTATCAATCTAACTCATATTATTAGACATATTATGGTTATATGACCGATAGAACGACAATTACTATACTTATTACTCTTATTAATATCAATTTAACTGATATTATTAGCCATATTATGCTTATATGATCGATAGGACGACAATTACTATACTCATTACTCTTATTATTATCAATCTAACTCATATTATTAGCCATATTATGCTTATATGATCGATATAACAGCAATTACTATACTTATTACACTCACTATTATCAATCTAACTCATATTATTAGCCATATTATGGTTATATGACCGATAGAACGACAATTACTATACTTACTACTCTTATTATTATCAATCTAACTCATATTATTAGCCATATTATGCTTATATGATCGATAGGACGACAATTACTATACTCATTACTCTTATTATTATCAATCTAACTCATATTATTAGCCATATTATGCTTATATGATCGATAGAACGACAATTACTATGCTTATTACACTCACTATTATCAATCTAACTCATATTATTAACCATATTATGCAGATATGATCGATAGAACGACAATTACTATACTTATTACTCTTATTCTTATCAATCTAACTCATATTATTAGCCATATTATGCTTATATGATCCATAGGATGACAATTACTATACTCATTACTCTTATTATTATCAATCTGACTCATATTATTAGCCATATTATGCTTATATGATCGATAGGACGACAATTACAATACTCATTACTCTTATTATTATCAATCTAACTCATATTATTAGCCATATTATGCTCATATGATCGATAGGACGACAATTACTATACTCATTACTCTTATTATTATCAATCTAACTCATATTATTAGCCATATTATGCTAATATGATCGATAGAACGACAATTACTATGCTTATTACACTCACTATTATCAATCTAACTCATATTATTAACCATATTATGCAGATATGATCGATAGAACGACAATTACTATACTTATTACTCTTATTCTTATCAATCTAACTCATATTATTAGCCATATTATGCATATATGATCGATAGGATGACAATTACTATTCTTATTACACTTATTATTATCAATCTAACTCATATTATTAGCCATATTATGGTTATATGACCGATAGAACGACAGTTACTATGCTTATTACTCTTATTATTATCAATCTAACTCATATTATTAGCCATATTATGCTTATATGATCGATAGGACGACAATTACTATACTCATTACTCTTATTATTATCAACCTAACTCATATTATTAGCCATATTATGCTTATATGATCGATAGAACGACAATTACTATACTTACTACTCTCATTATTATCAATCTAACTCATATTATTAGCCATATTATGGTTACATGACCGATAGAACGACAATTACTATGCTTATTACTCTTATTATTATCAATCTAACTCAGATTATTAGCCATATTATGCTTATATGATCGATAAAACGACAATTACTATGCTTATTACTCTTATTATTATCAATTTAACTCATATTATTAGCCATATTATGCTTATATGATCGATATAACGACAATTACTATACTTATTACACTTATAATTATCAATCTAACTCATATTATTAGCCATATTATGGTTATATGACCGATAGAACGACAATTACTATACTCATTACTCTTATTATTATCAATCTAACTCATATTATTAGCCATATTATGGTTATATGACCGATAGAACGACAATTACTATGCTTATTACTCTTATTATTATCAATCTAACTCATATTATTAACCATATTATGCAGATATGACCGATAGAACGACAATTACTATACTTATTACTCTTATTATTAACAATCTAACTCATATTATTAGCCATATTATGCTTATATGATCTCTAGAACGACAATTACTATACTTATTACTCTTATTATTATCAATCTAACTCATATTATTCGCCATATTTTGCTTATATGATCGATAGAACGACAATTACTATACTTATTACACTCACTGTTAGCAATCTAACTCATATTATTAGCCATATTATGCTTACATGATCGATAGAACGACAATTACTATACTTATTACTCCTATTATTATCAATCTAACTCATATTATTAGCCATATTTTGCTTATATGATCGATAGAACGACAATTACTATACTTATTACACTCACTGTTATCAATCTAACTCATATTATTAGCCATATTATGCTTATATGATCGATAGAACTACAATTACTATATTTATTACTTTTATTATTATCAATGTAACTGGTTTTATTAGCCATATTATGCTTATATGATCGATAGAACGACAATTACTATACTTATTACTCTTATTATGATCAATCTAACTCATATTATTAACCATATTATGCAGATATGGTCGATAGAACGACAATTACTATACTCATTACTCTTATTATTATCAATCTAACTCATATTATTAGCCATATTATGCTTATATGATCGATAGAACGACAACTACTATACTTATTAGTCTTATTATTATCAATCACCTCATATTATTAGCCATGTTATGCTTATGTGATCGAAGGAGCGATAATTACTATACTTATTATTCTTATTTTTATCAACCTAACTCATATTATTAGCCATATTATGCTTAAATGATCGATAGAACGACAATTACTATACTCATTACTGTCATTATTATCAATCTAACTCATATTATTAGCCATATTATGCTTATATGATCGATAGGACGACAATTACTATACTTGTTACTCTTATTATTATCAATCTAACTCATATTATTAGCCATATTATGCTTATATGATCGATAGGACGACAATTACTATACTCACTACTCTTATTGTTATCAATCTAACTCATATTATTAGCCATATTATGCTTATATGATCGATAGAACGACAACTACTATACTTATTAGTCTTATTATTATCAATCACCTCATATTATTAGCCATGTTATGCTTATGTGATCGAAGGAACGATAATTACTATACTTATTATTCTTATTTTTATCAACCTAACTCATATTATTAGCCATATTATGCTTAAATGATCGATAGAACGACAATTACTATACTCATTACTGTCATTATTATCAATCTAACTCATATTATTAACCATATTATGCTTATATGATCGGTAGAAAGATAATTACTATACTTATTACTTTTATTATTATCAATCTAACCCATATTATTAGCCATATTATGCTTATATGATCGATAGAACGACAATTACTATACTCATTACTCTTATTATTATCAATCTAACTCATATTATTAAACATATTATGCTTATATGATCGGTAGAACGATAATTACTATACTTATTACTCTTATTATTATCAATCTAACGCATATTATTAGCCATATTATGCTTATATGATCGATAGAACGACAATTGCTATACTCATTACTCTTATTGTTATCAATCTAACTCATATTATTAGCCATATTATGCTTATATGATCGATAGGACGACAATTACTATACTTATTACTCTTATTATTATCAATCTAACTCATATTATTAGCCATATTATGCTTATATGATCGATAGGACGACAATTACTATACTCACTACTCTTATTGTTATCAATCTAACTCATATTATTAGCCATATTATGCTTATATGATCGATAGGACGAAAATTACTATGCTTATTACTCTTATTATTATCAATCTAACTCATATTATTAACCATATTATGCAAATATGATCGATAGGACGACAATTACTATACTCATTACTCTTATTATTATCAATCTATCTCATATTATTAGCCATATTATGCTTATATGATCGATAGGACGACAATTACTATACGTGTTACTCTTATTATTATCAATCTAACTCATATTATTAGCCATATTATGCTTATATTATCGACAGAACGACAATTACTATCCTTATTACACTCCCTGTTATCAATCTAACTCATATTATTAACCATATTATGCTTATATGATCGATAGGACGACAATTACTATACTTGTTACTCTTATTATTATCAATCTAACTCATATTATTAGCCATATTATGCTTATATGATCGACAGGACGACAATTACTATACTCACTACTCTTATTGTTATCAATCTAACTCATATTATTAGCCATATTATGCTTATCTGATCGATAGGACGAAAATTACTATACTTATTACTCTTATTATTATCAATCTAACTCATATTATTTGCAATATTATGCTTATATGATCGATAGAACGACAATTACTATACTCATTACTCTTATTATTATCAATCTAACTCATATTATTAGCCATATTATGCTTATATGATCGATAGGACGACAATTACTATACTTGCTACTCTTATTATTCTCAATCTAACTCATATTATTAGCCATATTATGCTTATATGATCGATAGGACAACAATTACTATACTCACTACTCTTATTTTTATCAATCTAACTCATATTATTAGCCATATTATGCTTATATGATCGATAGGACGACAACTACTATACTTATTACTCTTATTATTATCAATCTAACTCATATTATTTGACATATTATGCTTATATGATCGATAGGACGACAATTACTATACTCACTACTCTTATTGTTATCAATCTAACTCATATTATTAGCCATATTATGCTTATATGATCGATAGGACGAAAATTACTATACTTATTACTCTTATTATTATCAATCTAACTCATATTATTAGCCATATTATGCTTATATGATCGATAGGACGACAATTACTATACTCACTACTCTTATTATTATCAATCTAACTCATATTATTAGCCATATTATGCTTATATGATCGGTAGAACGATAATTACTATACCTATTACTCTTATTATTATCAATCTAACTCATATTATTAGCCATATTATGCTTATATGATCGATAGAACGACAATTACTATACTCATTACTCTTATTATTATCAACCTAACTCACATTATTAGCCATATTATGCAAATATGATCGATAGAACGACAATTACTATACTCATTACTCTTATTATTATCAATCTAACTCATATTATTAGCCATATTATGCTTATATGATCGATAGGACGACAATTACTATACTTGTTACTGTTATTATTATCAATCTAACGCATATTATTAGCCATATTATGCTTATATGATCGATAGAACGACAATTACTATACTCATTACTCTTATTGTTATCAATCTAACTCATATTATTAGCCATATTATGCTTATATGATCGATAGGACGACAATTACTATACTTATTACTCTTATTATTATCAATCTAACTCATATTATTAGCCATATTATGCTTATATGATCGATAGGACGACAATTACTATACTCACTACTCTTATTGTTATCAATCTAACTCATATTATTAGCCATATTATGCTTATATGATCGATAGGACGAAAATTACTATGCTTATTACTCTTATTATTATCAATCTAACTCATATTATTAACCATATTATGCAAATATGATCGATAGAACGACAATTACTATACTCATTACTCTTATTATTATCAATCTAACTCATATTATTAGCCATATTATGGTTACATGACCGATAGAACGACAATTACTATGCTTATTACTCTTATTATTATCAATCTAACTCATATTAATAGCCATATTATGCTTATATGATCGATAGGACGACAATTACTATACCCATTACTCTTATTATTATCAATCTAACTCATATTACTAGCCATATTATGGTTATATGACCGATAGAACGACAATTACTATACTTATTTCTCTTATTATTATGAATCTAACTCATATTATTAGCCATATTATGCTTATATGATCGATAGGACGACAATTACTATACTCATTACTCTTATTATTATCAATCTAACTCATATTATTAGCCATATTATGCTAATATGATCGATAGAACGACAATTACTATGCTTATTACTCTTATTATTATCAATCTAACTCATATTATTAGCCATATTATGCTTATATGATCGATAGGACGACAATTACTATACTCAATGCTCTTATTATTATCAATCTAACTCATATTATTAGCCATATTATGCTTATATGATCGACAGGACGACAATTACTATACTCATTACTCTTATTATTATCAATCTAACTCATATTATTAGCCATATTATGCTTATATGATCGATATAACGACAATTACTATACTTATAACACTCACTATTATCAATCTAACTCATATTATTAGCCATATTATGCTTATATGATCGATAGGACGACAATTACAATACTCATTACTGTTATTATTATCAATCTAACACACATTATTCGCCATATTATGCTTATATGATCGATATAACGACAATTACTATACTTATTACACTCACAGTTATCAATCTAACTCATATTATTAGACATATTATGGTTATATGACCGATAGAACGACAATTACTATACTTATTACTCTTATTAATATCAATTTAACTGATATTATTAGCCATATTATGCTTATATGATCGATAGGACGACAATTACTATACTCATTACTCTTATTATTATCAATCTAACTCATATTATTAGCCATATTATGCTTATATGATCGATATAACAGCAATTACTATACTTATTACACTCACTATTATCAATCTAACTCATATTATTAGCCATATTATGGTTATATGACCGATAGAACGACAATTACTATACTTACTACTCTTATTATTATCAATCTAACTCATATTATTAGCCATATTATGCTTATATGATCGATAGGACGACAATTACTATACTCATTACTCTTATTATTATCAATCTAACTCATATTATTAGCCATATTATGCTTATATGATCGATAGAACGACAATTACTATGCTTATTACACTCACTATTATCAATCTAACTCATATTATTAACCATATTATGCAGATATGATCGATAGAACGACAATTACTATACTTATTACTCTTATTCTTATCAATCTAACTCATATTATTAGCCATATTATGCTTATATGATCCATAGGATGACAATTACTATACTCATTACTCTTATTATTATCAATCTGACTCATATTATTAGCCATATTATGCTTATATGATCGATAGGACGACAATTACAATACTCATTACTCTTATTATTATCAATCTAACTCATATTATTAGCCATATTATGCTCATATGATCGATAGGACGACAATTACTATACTCATTACTCTTATTATTATCAATCTAACTCATATTATTAGCCATATTATGCTAATATGATCGATAGAACGACAATTACTATGCTTATTACACTCACTATTATCAATCTAACTCATATTATTAACCATATTATGCAGATATGATCGATAGAACGACAATTACTATACTTATTACTCTTATTCTTATCAATCTAACTCATATTATTAGCCATATTATGCATATATGATCGATAGGATGACAATTACTATTCTTATTACACTTATTATTATCAATCTAACTCATATTATTAGCCATATTATGCTTATATGATCGATAGAACGACAATTACTATACTTACTACTCTCATTATTATCAATCTAACTCATATTATTAGCCATATTATGGTTACATGACCGATAGAACGACAATTACTATGCTTATTACTCTTATTATTATCAATCTAACTCAGATTATTAGCCATATTATGCTTATATGATCGATAAAACGACAATTACTATGCTTATTACTCTTATTATTATCAATTTAACTCATATTATTAGCCATATTATGCTTATATGATCGATATAACGACAATTACTATACTTATTACACTTATAATTATCAATCTAACTCATATTATTAGCCATATTATGGTTATATGACCGATAGAACGACAATTACTATACTCATTACTCTTATTATTATCAATCTAACTCATATTATTAGCCATATTATGGTTATATGACCGATAGAACGACAATTACTATGCTTATTACTCTTATTATTATCAATCTAACTCATATTATTAACCATATTATGCAGATATGACCGATAGAACGACAATTACTATACTTATTACTCTTATTATTAACAATCTAACTCATATTATTAGCCATATTATGCTTATATGATCTCTAGAACGACAATTACTATACTTATTACTCTTATTATTATCAATCTAACTCATATTATTCGCCATATTTTGCTTATATGATCGATAGAACGACAATTACTATACTTATTACACTCACTGTTAGCAATCTAACTCATATTATTAGCCATATTATGCTTACATGATCGATAGAACGACAATTACTATACTTATTACTCCTATTATTATCAATCTAACTCATATTATTAGCCATATTTTGCTTATATGATCGATAGAACGACAATTACTATACTTATTACACTCACTGTTATCAATCTAACTCATATTATTAGCCATATTATGCTTATATGATCGATAGAACTACAATTACTATATTTATTACTTTTATTATTATCAATGTAACTGGTTTTATTAGCCATATTATGCTTATATGATCGATAGAACGACAATTACTATACTTATTACTCTTATTATGATCAATCTAACTCATATTATTAACCATATTATGCAGATATGGTCGATAGAACGACAATTACTATACTTATTACACTCACTGTTATCAATCTAACTCATATTATTAGCCATATTATTCTTATATGATCGATAGAACGACAATTACTATACTTATTACTCCTATTATTATCAATCTAACTCATATTATTAGCCATATTATGCTTATATGATAGATAGAAGTACAATTACTATACTCATTACTCTTATTATTATCAATCTAACTCATACCATTAGCCGTATTATGCTTATATGATCGATAGAACGACAATTACTATACTCATTACTCTTATTATTATCAATCTAACTCATATTATTAGCCATATTATGCTTATATGATCGATAGAACGGCAATTACTATACTTATTACTCGTATTATTATCAATCTCACTCATATTATTAGCCATATTATGCTTATATGATCGATAGAACGACAATTACTATACTTATTACTCTTATTATTATCAATCTAACTCATATTATTAGCCATATTATGCTTATATGATGGATAGAACGACAATTACTATACTTATTACTGTAATTATTATCAATCTAACTCATATTATTAGCCATATTATGCTTATATGATCGATAGAACGACAATTACTATACTTATTACACTCACTATTATCAATCTAACTCACATTATTAGCCAGATTGTGGTTATATGACCGATAGAACGACAATTACTATACTTATTACTGTAATTATTATCAATCTAACTCATATTATTAGCCATATTATGCTTATATGATCGATAGAACGACAATTACTATACTTATTACACTCACTGTTAGCAATCTAACTCATATTATTAGCCATATTATGCTTATAAGATCGATAGAACGACAATTACTATACTTATTACTTTTATTATTATCAATCTAACTCATTTTATTAGCCATATTATGGTTATATGACCGATAGAACGACAATTACTATACTTATTACACTCACTGTTATCAATCTAACTCATATTATTAGCCATATTATGCTTATATGATCGATAGAACTACAATTACTATATTTATTACTTTTATTATTATCAATCTAACTCATATTATTAGCCATATTATGCTTATATGATCGATAGAACGACAATTACTATCCTCATTACACTTACTATTATCAATCTAACTCATATTATTAGCCATATTATGCTTATATGATCGATAGAACGACAATTACTATACTTATTACATTTATTATTATCAATCTAACTCATATTATTAGCCATATTATGGTTATATGACCGATAGAACGACAATTACTATACTTATTCCTCTTATTATTATCAATCTAACTCATATTATTAGCCATATTATGCTTATATGATCGATAGAACGACAATTACTATACTTATTACACTCACTGCTATCAATCTAACTCATATTCTTAGCCATATTATGCTTATATGATCGATAGAACGACAATTACTCTACTTATTAATCTTATTATTATCAATCTAACTCATATTATTAGCCATATTATGTTTATATGATCGATAGTACGACAATTACTATACTCATTACTCTTATTATTATCAATCTAACTCATATTATTAACCATATTATGCAGATATGACCGATAGAACGACAATTACTATACTTATTACTCTTATTATTATCAATCTAACTCATATTATTAGCCATATTGTGCTTATATGATCGATAGAACAACAATTACTATACCTTTTACACTCACTATTATCAATCTAACTCACATTATTAGCCATATTATGGTTATATGACCGATAGAACAACAATTACTATACTTATTACTCTTATTATTATCAATCTAACTCATATTATTAGCCATCTTATGGTTATATGAACGATAGAACGACAATTACTATACTTATTACTCTTATTATTATCAATCTAACTCATATTATTAGCCATATTATGCTTATATGATCGATAGAACGACAATTACTATACTCATTACACTTACTATTATCAATCTAACTCATATTATTAGCCATATTATGCTTATATGATCGATAGTACGACAATTACTATACTCATTACTCTTATTATTATCAATCTAACTCATATCATTAGCCATATTATGCTTACATAATCGATAGAACGACAATTGCTATACTTATTACTCTTATTATTATCAATCTAACTCATATTATTAGCCATATTATGCTTATATGATCGATAGAACGACACTTACTATACTTATTACACTCACTGTTATCAATCTAACACACATTATTAGCCATATTATGCTTATATGATGGATAGAACGACAATAACTATACTTATTACACTCACTGTTATCAATCTAACTCATATTATTAGCCATATTATGCTTATATGATCGATAGTACGACAATTACTATTCTCATTACTCTTATTATTATCAATCTAACTCATATCATTAGCCATATTATGCTTATATGATCGATAGAACGACAATTGCTATACTTATTACTCTTATTATTATCAATCTAACTCATATTCTTAGCCACATTATGCTTATATGATCGATAGAACGACAATTACTATACTTATTACACTCACTGTTATCAATCTAACTCATATTATTAGCCATATTATGCTTACATGATCGATAGAACGACAATTACTATACTTATTACTCCTATTATTATCAATCTAACTCGTTTTATTAGCCATATTATGGTTATATGACCGATAGAACGACAATTGCTATACTTATTACACTCACTGTTATCAATCTAACTCATATTATTAGCCATATTATGCTTATATGATCGATAGAACTACAATTACTATATTTATTACTTTTATTATTATCAATCTAACTCATATCATTAGCCATATTATGCTTATATGATCGATAGAACGACAATTGCTATACTTATTACTCTTATTATTATCAATCTAACTCATATTCTTAGCCACATTATGCTTATATGATCGATAGAACGACAATTACTATACTTATTACACTCACTGTTATCAATCTAACTCATATTATTAGCCATATTATGCTTATATGATCTCTAGAACGACAATTACTATACTTATTACTCTTATTATTATCAATCTAACTCATATTATTCGCCATATTTTGCTTATATGATCGATAGAACGACAATTACTATACCTATTACACTCACTGTTAGCAATCTAACTCATATTATTAGCCATATTATGCTTACATGATCGATAGAACGACAATTACTATACTTATTACTCCTATTATTATCAATCTAACTCATATTATTAGCCATATTTTGCTTATATGATCGATAGAACGACAATTACTATACTTATTACACTCACTGTTATCAATCCAACTCATATTATTAGCCATATTATGCTTATATGATCGATAGAACTACAATTACTATATTTATTACTTTTATTATTATCAATCTAACTCGTTTTATTAGCCATATTATGGTTATATGACCGATAGAACGACAATTGCTATACTTATTACACTCACTGTTATCAATCTAACTCATATTATTAGCCATATTATGCTTATATGATCGATAGAACTACAATTACTATATTTATTACTTTTATTATTATCAATCTAACTCATAATATTAGCCATATTATGGTTATATGACCGATAGAACGACAATTACTATACTTATTACTCTTATTATTATCAATCTAACTCATATTATTAGCCCTATTATGGTTATATGACCGATGGAACGACAATTACTATACTTATTACACTCACTGTTATCAATCCAACTCATATTATTAGCCATATTATGCTTATATGATCGATAGAACTACAATTACTATATTTATTACTTTTATTATTATCAATCTAACTCGTTTTATTAGCCATATTATGGTTATATGACCGATAGAACGACAATTGCTATACTTATTACACTCACTGTTATCAATCTAACTCATATTATTAGCCATATTATGCTTATATGATCGATAGAACTACAATTACTATATTTATTACTTTTATTATTATCAATCTAACTCATATCATTAGCCATATTATGCTTATATGATCGATAGAACGACAATTGCTATACTTATTACTCTTATTATTATCAATCTAACTCATATTCTTAGCCACATTATGCTTATATGATCGATAGAACGACAATTACTATACTTATTACACTCACTGTTATCAATCTAACTCATATTATTAGCCATATTATGCTTATATGATCTCTAGAACGACAATTACTATACTTATTACTCTTATTATTATCAATCTAACTCATATTATTCGCCATATTTTGCTTATATAATCGATAGAACGACAATTACTATACCTATTACACTCACTGTTAGCAATCTAACTCATATTATTAGCCATATTATGCTTACATGATCGATAGAACGACAATTACTATACTTATTACTCCTATTATTATCAATCTAACTCATATTATTAGCCATATTATGCTTATATGATCGATAGAACGACAATTACTATACTCATTACTCTTATTATTATCAATCTAACTCATATTAGTAACCATATTATGCTTATATGATCGGTAGAACGATAATTACTATACTTATTACTCTTATTATTGTCAATCTAACTCATATTATTAGCCATATTATGCTTACATGATCGATAGAACGACAATTACTATACTCATTACTCTTATTATTATCAACCTAACTCATATTATTAGCCATATTATGCTTATATGATCGATAGGACGACAATTACTATACTCACTACTCTTATTGTTATCAATCTAACTCATATTATTAGCCATATTATGCTTATATGATCGATAGGACGAAAATTACTATACTTATTACTCTTATTATTATCAATCTAACTCATATTATTAGCCATATTATGCTTATATGATCGATAGGACGACAATTACTATACTCACTACTCTTATTATTATCAATCTAACTCATATTATTAGCCATATTATGCTTATATGATCGGTAGAACGATAATTACTATACCTATTACTCTTATTATTATCAATCTAACTCATATTATTAGCCATATTATGCTTATATGATCGATAGAACGACAATTACTATACTCATTACTCTTATTATTATCAACCTAACTCACATTATTAGCCATATTATGCAAATATGATCGATAGAACGGCAATTACTATACTCATTACTCTTATTATTATCAATCTAACTCATATTATTAGCCATATTATGCTTATATGATCGATAGGACGACAATTACTATACTTGTTACTCTTATTATTATCAATCTAACGCATATTATTAGCCATATTATGCTTATATGATCGATAGAACGACAATTACTATACTCATTACTCTTATTGTTATCAATCTAACTCATATTATTAGCCATATTATGCTTATATGATCGATAGGACGACAATTACTATACTCACTTCTCTTATTGTTATCAATCTAACTCATATTATTAGCCATATTATGCTTATATGATCGATAGGACGAAAATTACTATGCTTTTTACTCTTATTATTATCAATCTAACTCATATTATTAACCATATTATGCAAATATGATCGATAGAACGACAATTACTATACTCATTACTCTTATTATTATCAATCTAACTCATATTATTAGCCATATTATGCTTATATGATCGATAGGACGACAATTACTATACTTGTTACTCTTATTATTATCAATCTAACTCATATTATTAGCCATATTATGCTTATATGATCGATAGGACGACAGATACTATACTCACTACTCTTATTGTTATCAATCTAACTCATATTATTAGCCATATTATGCTTACATGATCGATAGAACGACAACTACTATACTTATTGGGCTTATTATTATCAATCACCTCATATTATTAGCCATGTTATGCTTATGTGATCGAAGGAACGATAATTACTATACTTATTATTCTTATTTTTAACAACCCAACTCATATTATTAGCCATATTATGCTTAAATGATCGATAGAACGACAATTACTATACTCATTACTGTCATTGTTATCAATCTAACTCATATTATTAGCCATATTATGCTTATATTATCGACAGAACGACAATTACTATCCTTATTACACTCCCTGTTATCAATCTAACTCATATTATTAACCATATTATGCTTATATGATCGGTAGAACGATAATTACTATACTTGTTACTCTTATTATTATCAATCTAACTCATATTATTAGCCATATTATGCTTATATGATCGATAGGACGACAATTACTATACTCACTACTCTTATTGTTATCAATCTAACTCATATTATTGGCCATATTATGCTTATATGATCGATAGGACGACAATTACTATACTTATTACTCTTATTATTATCAATCTAACTCATATTAGTAACCATATTATGCTTATATGATCGGTAGAACGATAATTACTATACTTATTACTCTTATTATTGTCAATCTAACTCATATTATTAGCCATATTATGCTTACATGATCGATAGAACGACAATTACTATACTCATTACTCTTATTATTATCAACCTAACTCATATTATTAGCCATATTATGCTTATATGATCGATAGGACGACAATTACTATACTCACTACTCTTATTGTTATCAATCTAACTCATATTATTAGCCATATTATGCTTATATGATCGATAGGACGAAAATTACTATACTTATTACTCTTATTATTATCAATCTAACTCATATTATTAGCCATATTATGCTTATATGATCGATAGGACGACAATTACTATACTCACTACTCTTATTATTATCAATCTAACTCATATTATTAGCCATATTATGCTTATATGATCGGTAGAACGATAATTACTATACCTATTACTCTTATTATTATCAATCTAACTCATATTATTAGCCATATTATGCTTATATGATCGATAGAACGACAATTACTATACTCATTACTCTTATTATTATCAACCTAACTCACATTATTAGCCATATTATGCAAATATGATCGATGGAACGACAATTACTATACTTATTACACTCACTGTTATCAATCCAACTCATATTATTAGCCATATTATGCTTATATGATCGATAGAACTACAATTACTATATTTATTACTTTTATTATTATCAATCTAACTCGTTTTATTAGCCATATTATGGTTATATGACCGATAGAACGACAATTGCTATACTTATTACACTCACTGTTATCAATCTAACTCATATTATTAGCCATATTATGCTTATATGATCGATAGAACTACAATTACTATATTTATTACTTTTATTATTATCAATCTAACTCATATCATTAGCCATATTATGCTTATATGATCGATAGAACGACAATTGCTATACTTATTACTCTTATTATTATCAATCTAACTCATATTCTTAGCCACATTATGCTTATATGATCGATAGAACGACAATTACTATACTTATTACACTCACTGTTATCAATCTAACTCATATTATTAGCCATATTATGCTTATATGATCTCTAGAACGACAATTACTATACTTATTACTCTTATTATTATCAATCTAACTCATATTATTCGCCATATTTTGCTTATATAATCGATAGAACGACAATTACTATACCTATTACACTCACTGTTAGCAATCTAACTCATATTATTAGCCATATTATGCTTACATGATCGATAGAACGACAATTACTATACTTATTACTCCTATTATTATCAATCTAACTCATATTATTAGCCATATTATGCTTATATGATCGATAGAACGACAATTACTATACTCATTACTCTTATTATTATCAATCTAACTCATATTAGTAACCATATTATGCTTATATGATCGGTAGAACGATAATTACTATACTTATTACTCTTATTATTGTCAATCTAACTCATATTATTAGCCATATTATGCTTACATGATCGATAGAACGACAATTACTATACTCATTACTCTTATTATTATCAACCTAACTCATATTATTAGCCATATTATGCTTATATGATCGATAGGACGACAATTACTATACTCACTACTCTTATTGTTATCAATCTAACTCATATTATTAGCCATATTATGCTTATATGATCGATAGGACGAAAATTACTATACTTATTACTCTTATTATTATCAATCTAACTCATATTATTAGCCATATTATGCTTATATGATCGATAGGACGACAATTACTATACTCACTACTCTTATTATTATCAATCTAACTCATATTATTAGCCATATTATGCTTATATGATCGGTAGAACGATAATTACTATACCTATTACTCTTATTATTATCAATCTAACTCATATTATTAGCCATATTATGCTTATATGATCGATAGAACGACAATTACTATACTCATTACTCTTATTATTATCAACCTAACTCACATTATTAGCCATATTATGCAAATATGATCGATAGAACGGCAATTACTATACTCATTACTCTTATTATTATCAATCTAACTCATATTATTAGCCATATTATGCTTATATGATCGATAGGACGACAATTACTATACTTGTTACTCTTATTATTATCAATCTAACGCATATTATTAGCCATATTATGCTTATATGATCGATAGAACGACAATTACTATACTCATTACTCTTATTGTTATCAATCTAACTCATATTATTAGCCATATTATGCTTATATGATCGATAGGACGACAATTACTATACTCACTTCTCTTATTGTTATCAATCTAACTCATATTATTAGCCATATTATGCTTATATGATCGATAGGACGAAAATTACTATGCTTTTTACTCTTATTATTATCAATCTAACTCATATTATTAACCATATTATGCAAATATGATCGATAGAACGACAATTACTATACTCATTACTCTTATTATTATCAATCTAACTCATATTATTAGCCATATTATGCTTATATGATCGATAGGACGACAATTACTATACTTGTTACTCTTATTATTATCAATCTAACTCATATTATTAGCCATATTATGCTTATATGATCGATAGGACGACAGATACTATACTCACTACTCTTATTGTTATCAATCTAACTCATATTATTAGCCATATTATGCTTACATGATCGATAGAACGACAACTACTATACTTATTGGGCTTATTATTATCAATCACCTCATATTATTAGCCATGTTATGCTTATGTGATCGAAGGAACGATAATTACTATACTTATTATTCTTATTTTTAACAACCCAACTCATATTATTAGCCATATTATGCTTAAATGATCGATAGAACGACAATTACTATACTCATTACTGTCATTGTTATCAATCTAACTCATATTATTAGCCATATTATGCTTATATTATCGACAGAACGACAATTACTATCCTTATTACACTCCCTGTTATCAATCTAACTCATATTATTAACCATATTATGCTTATATGATCGGTAGAACGATAATTACTATACTTGTTACTCTTATTATTATCAATCTAACTCATATTATTAGCCATATTATGCTTATATGATCGATAGGACGACAATTACTATACTCACTACTCTTATTGTTATCAATCTAACTCATATTATTGGCCATATTATGCTTATATGATCGATAGGACGACAATTACTATACTTATTACTCTTATTATTATCAATCTAACTCATATTATTAGCCATATTATGCTTATATGATCGATAGGACGACAATTACTATACTCACTACTCTTATTGTTATCAATCTAACTCATATTATTAGCCATATTATGCTTATATGATCGATAGGACGAAAATTACTACACTAATTACTCTTATTATTATCAATCTAACTCATATTATTAGCCATATTATGCTTATATGATCGATAGAACGATAATTACTATACTTATTACTCTTATTATTATCAATCTAACGCATATTATTAGCCGTATTATGCTTATATGATCGATAGAACGACAATTACTATACTCATTACTCTTATTGTTATCAATCTAACTCATATTATTAGCCATATTATGCTTACATGATCGATAGGACGATAATTACTATACCTATTACTCTTATTATTATCAATCTAACTCATATTATTAGCCATATTATGCTTATATGATCGATAGAACGACAATTACTATACTCATTACTCTTATTATTATCAACCTAACTCATATTATTAGCCATATTATGCTTATATGATCGATAGAACGACAATTACTATACTCATTACTCTTATTATTATCAATCTAACTCATATTAGTAACCATATTATGCTTATATGATCGGTAGAACGATAATTACTATACTTATTACTCTTATTATTGTCAATCTAACTCATATTATTAGCCATATTATGCTTACATGATCGATAGAACGACAATTACTGTACTCATTACTCTTATTATTATCAACCTAACTCATATTATTAGCCATATTATGCTTATATGATCGATAGGACGACAATTACTATACTCACTACTCTTATTGTTATCAATCTAACTCATATTATTAGCCATATTATGCTTATATGATCGATAGAACGACAATTACTATACTTATTAGTCTTATCATTATCAATTAACTCATATTATTAGCCATATTATGCTTATGTGATCGATAGGACGACAATTACTATACTTATTACTCTTATTATTATCAATCTAACTCATATTATTAGCCATATTATGCTTATATGATCGATAGAACGACAATTACTATACTCACTACTCTTATTATTATCAATCTAACTCATACTATTAGCCATATTATGCTTATATGATCGATAGGACGACAATTACTATACTTATTACTCTTATTATTATCAATCTAACTCATATTATTAGCCATATTATGCTTATATTATCGATAGAACGACAATTACTATACTTATTAATCTTATTATTATCAATCTAACTCATATTATTAGCCATATTATGTTTATATGATCGATAGTACGACAATTACTATACTCATTACTCTTATTATTATCAATCTAACTCATATTATTAACCATATTATGCAGATATGACCGATAGAACGACAATTACTATACTTATTACTCTTATTATTATCAATCTAACTCATATTATTAGCCATATTGTGCTTATATGATCGATAGAACAACAATTACTATACCTTTTACACTCACTATTATCAATCTAACTCACATTATTAGCCATATTATGGTTATATGACCGATAGAACGACAATTACTATACTTATTACTCTTATTATTATCAATCTAACTCATATTATTAGCCATCTTATGGTTATATGAACGATAGAACGACAATTACTATACTTATTACTCTTATTATTTTCAATCTAACTCATATTATTAGCCATATTATGCTTACATGATCGATAGAACGACAATTACTATACTTATTACTCCTATTATTATCAATCTAACTCATATTATTAGCCATATTATGCTTATATGATCGATAGAACGACAATTACTATACTCATTACTCTTATTATTATCAATCTAACTCATATTAGTAACCATATTATGCTTATATGATCGGTAGAACGATAATTACTATACTTATTACTCTTATTATTGTCAATCTAACTCATATTATTAGCCATATTATGCTTACATGATCGATAGAACGACAATTACTATACTCATTACTCTTATTATTATCAACCTAACTCATATTATTAGCCATATTATGCTTATATGATCGATAGGACGACAATTACTATACTCACTACTCTTATTGTTATCAATCTAACTCATATTATTAGCCATATTATGCTTATATGATCGATAGGACGAAAATTACTATACTTATTACTCTTATTATTATCAATCTAACTCATATTATTAGCCATATTATGCTTATATGATCGATAGGACGACAATTACTATACTCACTACTCTTATTATTATCAATCTAACTCATATTATTAGCCATATTATGCTTATATGATCGGTAGAACGATAATTACTATACCTATTACTCTTATTATTATCAATCTAACTCATATTATTAGCCATATTATGCTTATATGATCGATAGAACGACAATTACTATACTCATTACTCTTATTATTATCAACCTAACTCACATTATTAGCCATATTATGCAAATATGATCGATAGAACGGCAATTACTATACTCATTACTCTTATTATTATCAATCTAACTCATATTATTAGCCATATTATGCTTATATGATCGATAGGACGACAATTACTATACTTGTTACTCTTATTATTATCAATCTAACGCATATTATTAGCCATATTATGCTTATATGATCGATAGAACGACAATTACTATACTCATTACTCTTATTGTTATCAATCTAACTCATATTATTAGCCATATTATGCTTATATGATCGATAGGACGACAATTACTATACTCACTTCTCTTATTGTTATCAATCTAACTCATATTATTAGCCATATTATGCTTATATGATCGATAGGACGAAAATTACTATGCTTATTACTCTTATTATTATCAATCTAACTCATATTATTAACCATATTATGCAAATATGATCGATAGAACGACAATTACTATACTCATTACTCTTATTATTATCAATCTAACTCGTTTTATTAGCCATATTATGGTTATATGACCGATAGAACGACAATTGCTATACTTATTACACTCACTGTTATCAATCTAACTCATATTATTAGCCATATTATGCTTATATGATCGATAGAACTACAATTACTATATTTATTACTTTTATTATTATCAATCTAACTCATATCATTAGCCATATTATGCTTATATGATCGATAGAACGACAATTGCTATACTTATTACTCTTATTATTATCAATCTAACTCATATTCTTAGCCACATTATGCTTATATGATCGATAGAACGACAATTACTATACTTATTACACTCACTGTTATCAATCTAACTCATATTATTAGCCATATTATGCTTATATGATCTCTAGAACGACAATTACTATACTTATTACTCTTATTATTATCAATCTAACTCATATTATTCGCCATATTTTGCTTATATGATCGATAGAACGACAATTACTATACCTATTACACTCACTGTTAGCAATCTAACTCATATTATTAGCCATATTATGCTTACATGATCGATAGAACGACAATTTCTATACTTATTACTCCTATTATTATCAATCTAACTCATATTATTAGCCATATTATGCTTATATGATCGATAGAACGACAATTACTATACTCATTACTCTTATTATTATCAATCTAACTCATATTAGTAACCATATTATGCTTATATGATCGGTAGAACGATAATTACTATACTTATTACTCTTATTATTTTCAATCTAACTCATATTATTAGCCATATTATGCTTACATGATCGATAGAACGACAATTACTATACTCATTACTCTTATTATTATCAACCTAACTCATATTATTAGCCATATTATGCTTATATGATCGATAGGACGACAATTACTATACTCACTACTCTTATTGTTATCAATCTAACTCATATTATTAGCCATATTATGCTTATATGATCGATAGGACGAAAATTACTATACTTATTACTCTTATTATTATCAATCTAACTCATATTATTAGCCATATTATGCTTATATGATCGATAGGACGACAATTACTATACTCACTACTCTTATTATTATCAATCTAACTCATATCATTAGCCATATTATGCTTATATGATCGGTAGAACGATAATTACTATACCTATTACTCTTATTATTATCAATCTAACTCATATTATTAGCCATATTATGCTTATATGATCGATAGAACGACAATTACTATACTCATTACTCTTATTATTATCAACCTAACTCACATTATTAGCCATATTATGCAAATATGATCGATAGAACGGCAATTACTATACTCATTACTCTTATTATTATCAATCTAACTCATATTATTAGCCATATTATGCTTATATGATCGATAGGACGACAATTACTATACTTGTTACTCTTATTATTATCAATCTAACGCATATTATTAGCCATATTATGCTTATATGATCGATAGAACGACAATTACTATACTCATTACTCTTATTGTTATCAATCTAACTCATATTATTAGCCATATTATGCTTATATGATCGATAGGACGACAATTACTATACTCACTTCTCTTATTGTTATCAATCTAACTCATATTATTAGCCATATTATGCTTATATGATCGATAGGACGAAAATTACTATGCTTATTACTCTTATTATTATCAATCTAACTCATATTATTAACCATATTATGCAAATATGATCGATAGAACGACAATTACTATACTCATTACTCTTATTATTATCAATCTAACTCATATTATTAGCCATATTATGCTTATATGATCGATAGGACGACAATTACTATACTTGTTACTCTTATTATTATCAATCTAACTCATATTATTAGCCATATTATGCTTATATGATCGATAGGACGACAGATACTATACTCACTACTCTTATTGTTATCAATCTAACTCATATTATTAGCCATATTATGCTTACATGATCGATAGAACGACAACTACTATACTTATTGGGCTTATTATTATCAATCACCTCATATTATTAGCCATGTTATGCTTATGTGATCGAAGGAACGATAATTACTATACTTATTATTCTTATTTTTAACAACCCAACTCATATTATTAGCCATATTATGCTTAAATGATCGATAGAACGACAATTACTATACTCATTACTGTCATTGTTATCAATCTAACTCATATTATTAGCCATATTATGCTTATATTATCGACAGAACGACAATTACTATCCTTATTACACTCCCTGTTATCAATCTAACTCATATTATTAACCATATTATGCTTATATGATCGGTAGAACGATAATTACTATACTTGTTACTCTTATTATTATCAATCTAACTCATATTATTAGCCATATTATGCTTATATGATCGATAGGACGACAATTACTATACTCACTACTCTTATTGTTATCAATCTAACTCATATTATTGGCCATATTATGCTTATATGATCGATAGGACGACAATTACTATACTTATTACTCTTATTATTATCAATCTAACTCATATTATTAGCCATATTATGCTTATATGATCGATAGGACGACAATTACTATACTCACTACTCTTATTGTTATCAATCTAACTCATATTATTAGCCATATTATGCTTATATGATCGATAGGACGAAAATTACTACACTAATTACTCTTATTATTATCAATCTAACTCATATTATTAGCCATATTATGCTTATATGATCGATAGAACGATAATTACTATACTTATTACTCTTATTATTATCAATCTAACGCATATTATTAGCCATATTATGCTTATATGATCGATAGAACGACAATTACTATACTCATTACTCTTATTGTTATCAATCTAACTCATATTATTAGCCATATTATGCTTACATGATCGATAGGACGAAAATTACTACGCTTATTACTCTTATTATTATCAATCTAACTCATATTATTAACCATATTATGCAAATATGATCGATAGAACGACAATTACTATACTCATTACTCTTATTATTATCAACCTAACTCATATTATTAGCCATATTATGCTTATATGATCGATAGGACGACAATTACTATACTCACTACTCTTATTGTTATCAATCTAACTCATATTATTAGCCATATTATGCTTATATGATCGATAGAACGACAATTACTATACTTATTAGTCTTATCATTATCAATTAACTCATATTATTAGCCATATTATGCTTATGTGATCGATAGAACGACAACTACTATACTTATTAGTCTTATTATTATCAATCACCTCATATTATTAGCCATGTTATGCTTATGTGATCGAAGGAACGATAATTACTATACTTATTATTCTTATTTTTATCAACCTAACTCATATTATTAGCCATATTATGCTTAAATGATCGATAGAACGACAATTACTATACTCATTACTGTCATTATTATCAATCTAACTCATATTATTAACCATATTATGCTTATATGATCGGTAGAAAGATAATTACTATACTTATTACTTTTATTATTATCAATCTAACCCATATTATTAGCCATATTATGCTTATATGATCGATAGAACGACAATTACTATACTCATTACTCTTATTATTATCAATCTAACTCATATTATTAAACATATTATGCTTATATGATCGGTAGAACGATAATTACTATACTTATTACTCTTATTATTATCAATCTAACGCATATTATTAGCCATATTATGCTTATATGATCGATAGAACGACAATTGCTATACTCATTACTCTTATTGTTATCAATCTAACTCATATTATTAGCCATATTATGCTTATATGATCGATAGGACGACAATTACTATACTTATTACTCTTATTATTATCAATCTAACTCATATTATTAGCCATATTATGCTTATATGATCGATAGGACGACAATTACTATACTCACTACTCTTATTGTTATCAATCTAACTCATATTATTAGCCATATTATGCTTATATGATCGATAGGACGAAAATTACTATGCTTATTACTCTTATTATTATCAATCTAACTCATATTATTAACCATATTATGCAAATATGATCGATAGAACGACAATTACTATACTCATTACTCTTATTATTATCAACCTAACTCATATTATTAGCCATATTATGCTTATATGATCGATAGGACGACAATTACTATACGTGTTACTCTTATTATTATCAATCTAACTCATATTATTAGCCATATTGTGCTTATATTATCGACAGAACGACAATTACTATCCTTATTACACTCCCTGTTATCAATCTAACTCATATTATTAACCATATTATGCTTATATGATCGATAGGACGACAATTACTATACTTGTTACTCTTATTATTATCAATCTAACTCATATTATTAGCCATATTATGCTTATATGATCGACAGGACGACAATTACTATACTCACTACTCTTATTGTTATCAATCTAACTCATATTATTAGCCATATTATGCTTATATGATCGATAGGACGAAAATTACTATACTTATTACTCTTATTATTATCAATCTAACTCATATTATTTGCCATATTATGCTTATATGATCGATAGAACGACAATTACTATACTCATTACTCTTATTATTATCAATCTAACTCATATTATTAGCCATATTATGCTTATATGATCGATAGGACGACAATTACTATACTTGCTACTGTTATTATTCTCAATCTAACTCATATTATTAGCCATATTATGCTTATATGATCGATAGGACAACAATTACTATACTCACTACTCTTATTTTTATCAATCTAACTCATATTATTAGCCATATTATGCTTATATGATCGATAGGACGACAACTACTATACTTATTACTCTTATTATTATCAATCTAACTCATATTATTTGACATATTATGCTTATATGATCGATAGGACGACAATTACTATACTCACTACTCTTATTGTTATCAATCTAACTCATATTATTAGCCATATTATGCTTATATGATCGATAGGACGAAAATTACTATACTTATTACTCTTATTATTATCAATCTAACTCATATTATTAGCCATATTATGCTTATATGATCGATAGGACGACAATTACTATACTCACTACTCTTATTATTATCAATCTAACTCATATTATTAGCCATATTATGCTTATATGATCGGTAGAACGATAATTACTATACCTATTACTCTTATTATTATCAATCTAACTCATATTATTAGCCATATTATGCTTATATGATCGATAGAACGACAATTACTATACTCATTACTCTTATTATTATCAACCTAACTCACATTATTAGCCATATTATGCAAATATGATCGATAGAACGACAATTACTATACTCATTACTCTTATTATTATCAATCTAACTCATATTATTAGCCATATTATGCTTATATGATCGATAGGACGACAATTACTATACTTGTTACTGTTATTATTATCAATCTAACGCATATTATTAGCCATATTATGCTTATATGATCGATAGAACGACAATTACTATACTCATTACTCTTATTGTTATCAATCTAACTCATATTATTAGCCATATTATGCTTATATGATCGATAGGCCGACAATTACTATACTTATTACTCTTATTATTATCAATCTAACTCATATTATTAGCCATATTATGCTTATATGATCGATAGGACGACAATTACTATACTCACTACTCTTATTGTTATCAATCTAACTCATATTATTAGCCATATTATGCTTATATGATCGATAGGACGAAAATTACTATGCTTATTACTCTTATTATTATCAATCTAACTCATATTATTAACCATATTATGCAAATATGATCGATAGAACGACAATTACTATACTGATTACTCTTATTATTATCAATCTAACTCATATTATTAGCCATATTATGCTTATATGATCGATAGGACGACAATTACTATACTTGTTACTCTTATTATTATCAATCTAACTCATATTATTAGCCATATTATGCTTATATGATCGATAGAACGACAATTACTATACTCATTACTCTTATTATTATCAATTTAACTCATATTATTAGCCATATTATGCTTATATGATCGATATAACGACAATTACTATACTTATTACACTTATAATTATCAATCTAACTCATATTATTAGCCATATTATGGTTATATGACCGATAGAACCACAGTTACTATGCTTATTACTCTTATTATTATCAATCTAACTCATATTATTAGCCATATTATGCTTATATGATCGATAGGACGACAATTACTATACTCATTACTCTTATTATTATCAATCTAGCTCGTATTATTAGCCATATTATTCTTATATGATCGATAGGACGACAATTACTATACTCATTACTCTTATTATTATCAATCTAACTCATATTATTAGCCGTATTATGCTTATATGACCGATAGGACGACAATTACTATACTCATTACTCTTATTATTATCAATCTAACTCATATTATTAGCCATATTATGCTTATATGATCGATATAACGACAATTACTCTACTTATTACACTCACTATTATCAATCTAACTCATAGTATTAGCCATATTATGCTTATATGATCGATAGGACGACAATTACAATACTCATTACTCTTATTATTGTCAATCTAACTCATATTATTAGCCATATTATGCTTATATGATCGATAGGACGACAATTACTATACTTGTTACTCTTATTATTATCAATCTAACTCATATTATTAGCCATATTATGCTTATATGATCGATAGAACGACAATTACTATACTCATTACTCTTATTATTATCAATTTAACTCATATTATTAGCCATATTATGCTTATATGATCGATATAACGACAATTACTATACTTATTACACTTATAATTATCAATCTAACTCATATTATTAGCCATATTATGGTTATATGACCGATAGAACCACAGTTACTATGCTTATTACTCTTATTATTATCAATCTAACTCATATTATTAGCCATATTATGCTTATATGATCGATAGGACGACAATTACTATACTCATTACTCTTATTATTATCAATCTAGCTCGTATTATTAGCCATATTATTCTTATATGATCGATAGGACGACAATTACTATACTCATTACTCTTATTATTATCAATCTAACTCATATTATTAGCCGTATTATGCTTATATGACCGATAGGACGACAATTACTATACTCATTACTCTTATTATTATCAATCTAACTCATATTATTAGCCATATTATGCTTATATGATCGATATAACGACAATTACTCTACTTATTACACTCACTATTTTCAATCTAACTCATATTATTAGCCATATTATGCTTATATGATCGATAGGACGACAATTACAATACTCATTACTCTTATTCTTATCAATCTAACTCATATTATTAGCCATATTATGCTTATATGATCGATAGGATGACAATTACTATACTCATTACTCTTATTATTATCAATCTAACTCATATTATTAGCCGTATTATGCTTATATGACCGATAGGACGACAATTACTATACTCATTACTCTTATTATTATCAATGTAACTCATATTATTAGCTATATTATGCTTATATGATCGATATAACGACAATTACTATACTTATTACACTTATTATTATTAATCTAACTCATATTATTAGCCATATTATGGTTACATGACCGATAGAACGACAATTACTATGCTTATTACTCTTATTATTATCAATCTAACTCATATTAATAGCCATATTATGCTTATATGATCGATAGCACGACAATTACTATACTCATTACTCTTATTATTGTCAATCTAACTCATATTACTAGCCATATTATGGTTATATGACCGATAGAACGACAATTACTATACTTATTACTCTTATTATTATGAATCTAACTCATATTATTAGCCATATTATGCTTATATGATCGATAGGACGACAATTACTATACTCATTACTCCTATTATTATCAATCTAACTCATATTATTAGCCATATTATGCTAATATGATCGATAGAACGACAATTACTATGCTTACTACTCTTATTATTATCAATCTAACTCATATTATTAGCCATATTATGCTTATATGATCGATAGGACGACAATTACTATACTCAATGCTCTTATTATTATCAATCTAACTCATATTATTAGCCATATTATGCTTATATGATCGACAGGACGACAATTACTATACTCATTACTCTTATTATTATCAATCTAACTCATATTATTAGCCATATTATGCTTATATGATCGATAGGACGACAATTACTATACTCATTACTCTTATTATTATCAATCTAGCTCGTATTATTAGCCATATTATTCTTATATGATCGATAGGACGACAATTACTATACTCATTACTCTTATTATTATCAATCTAACTCATATTATTAGCCATATTATGCTTATATGATCGATATAACGACAATTACTATGCTTATTACACTCACTATTATCAATCTAACTCATATTATTAACCATATTATGCAGATATGATCGATAGAACGACAATTACTATACTTATTACTCTTATTGTTATCAACCCAACTCATAATATTAGCCATATTATGCTTATATGATCGATAGAACGACAATTACTATACTTATTACTCTTATTGTTATCAACCTAACTCATATTATTAGCCATATTATGCTTATATGATCGATAGGACGACAATTACTATACTTGCTACTCTTATTATTCTCAATCTAACTCATATTATTAGCCATATTATGCTTATATGATCGATAGGACAACAATTACTATACTCACTACTCTTATTTTTATCAATCTAACTCATATTATTAGCCATATTATGCTTATATGATCGATAGGACGACAACTACTATACTTATTACTCTTATTATTATCAATCTAACTCATATTATTTGACATATTATGCTTATATGATCGATAGGACGACAATTACTATACTCACTACTCTTATTGTTATCAATCTAACTCATATTATTAGCCATATTATGCTTATATGATCGATAGGACGAAAATTACTATACTTATTACTCTTATTATTATCAATCTAACTCATATTATTAGCCATATTATGCTTATATGATCGATAGGACGACAATTACTATACTCACTACTCTTATTATTATCAATCTAACTCATATTATTAGCCATATTATGCTTATATGATCGGTAGAACGATAATTACTATACCTATTACTCTTATTATTATCAATCTAACTCATATTATTAGCCATATTATGCTTATATGATCGATAGAACGACAATTACTATACTCATTACTCTTATTATTATCAACCTAACTCACATTATTAGCCATATTATGCAAATATGATCGATAGAACGACAATTACTATACTCATTACTCTTATTATTATCAATCTAACTCATATTATTAGCCATATTATGCTTATATGATCGATAGGACGACAATTACTATACTTGTTACTGTTATTATTATCAATCTAACGCATATTATTAGCCATATTATGCTTATATGATCGATAGAACGACAATTACTATACTCATTACTCTTATTGTTATCAATCTAACTCATATTATTAGCCATATTATGCTTATATGATCGATAGGCCGACAATTACTATACTTATTACTCTTATTATTATCAATCTAACTCATATTATTAGCCATATTATGCTTATATGATCGATAGGACGACAATTACTATACTCACTACTCTTATTGTTATCAATCTAACTCATATTATTAGCCATATTATGCTTATATGATCGATAGGACGAAAATTACTATGCTTATTACTCTTATTATTATCAATCTAACTCATATTATTAACCATATTATGCAAATATGATCGATAGAACGACAATTACTATACTGATTACTCTTATTATTATCAATCTAACTCATATTATTAGCCATATTATGCTTATATGATCGATAGGACGACAATTACTATACTTGTTACTCTTATTATTATCAATCTAACTCATATTATTAGCCATATTATGCTTATATGATCGATAGAACGACAATTACTATACTCATTACTCTTATTATTATCAATTTAACTCATATTATTAGCCATATTATGCTTATATGATCGATATAACGACAATTACTATACTTATTACACTTATAATTATCAATCTAACTCATATTATTAGCCATATTATGGTTATATGACCGATAGAACCACAGTTACTATGCTTATTACTCTTATTATTATCAATCTAACTCATATTATTAGCCATATTATGCTTATATGATCGATAGGACGACAATTACTATACTCATTACTCTTATTATTATCAATCTAGCTCGTATTATTAGCCATATTATTCTTATATGATCGATAGGACGACAATTACTATACTCATTACTCTTATTATTATCAATCTAACTCATATTATTAGCCGTATTATGCTTATATGACCGATAGGACGACAATTACTATACTCATTACTCTTATTATTATCAATCTAACTCATATTATTAGCCATATTATGCTTATATGATCGATATAACGACAATTACTCTACTTATTACACTCACTATTATCAATCTAACTCATAGTATTAGCCATATTATGCTTATATGATCGATAGGACGACAATTACAATACTCATTACTCTTATTATTGTCAATCTAACTCATATTATTAGCCATATTATGCTTATATGATCGATAGGACGACAATTACTATACTTGTTACTCTTATTATTATCAATCTAACTCATATTATTAGCCATATTATGCTTATATGATCGATAGAACGACAATTACTATACTCATTACTCTTATTATTATCAATTTAACTCATATTATTAGCCATATTATGCTTATATGATCGATATAACGACAATTACTATACTTATTACACTTATAATTATCAATCTAACTCATATTATTAGCCATATTATGGTTATATGACCGATAGAACCACAGTTACTATGCTTATTACTCTTATTATTATCAATCTAACTCATATTATTAGCCATATTATGCTTATATGATCGATAGGACGACAATTACTATACTCATTACTCTTATTATTATCAATCTAGCTCGTATTATTAGCCATATTATTCTTATATGATCGATAGGACGACAATTACTATACTCATTACTCTTATTATTATCAATCTAACTCATATTATTAGCCGTATTATGCTTATATGACCGATAGGACGACAATTACTATACTCATTACTCTTATTATTATCAATCTAACTCATATTATTAGCCATATTATGCTTATATGATCGATATAACGACAATTACTCTACTTATTACACTCACTATTTTCAATCTAACTCATATTATTAGCCATATTATGCTTATATGATCGATAGGACGACAATTACAATACTCATTACTCTTATTCTTATCAATCTAACTCATATTATTAGCCATATTATGCTTATATGATCGATAGGATGACAATTACTATACTCATTACTCTTATTATTATCAATCTAACTCATATTATTAGCCGTATTATGCTTATATGACCGATAGGACGACAATTACTATACTCATTACTCTTATTATTATCAATGTAACTCATATTATTAGCTATATTATGCTTATATGATCGATATAACGACAATTACTATACTTATTACACTTATTATTATTAATCTAACTCATATTATTAGCCATATTATGGTTACATGACCGATAGAACGACAATTACTATGCTTATTACTCTTATTATTATCAATCTAACTCATATTAATAGCCATATTATGCTTATATGATCGATAGCACGACAATTACTATACTCATTACTCTTATTATTATCAATCTAACTCATATTACTAGCCATATTATGGTTATATGACCGATAGAACGACAATTACTATACTTATTACTCTTATTATTATGAATCTAACTCATATTATTAGCCATATTATGCTTATATGATCGATAGGACGACAATTACTATACTCATTACTCCTATTATTATCAATCTAACTCATATTATTAGCCATATTATGCTAATATGATCGATAGAACGACAATTACTATGCTTACTACTCTTATTATTATCAATCTAACTCATATTATTAGCCATATTATGCTTATATGATCGATAGGACGACAATTACTATACTCAATGCTCTTATTATTATCAATCTAACTCATATTATTAGCCATATTATGCTTATATGATCGACAGGACGACAATTACTATACTCATTACTCTTATTATTATCAATCTAACTCATATTATTAGCCATATTATGCTTATATGATCGATAGGACGACAATTACTATACTCATTACTCTTATTATTATCAATCTAGCTCGTATTATTAGCCATATTATTCTTATATGATCGATAGGACGACAATTACTATACTCATTACTCTTATTATTATCAATCTAACTCATATTATTAGCCATATTATGCTTATATGATCGATATAACGACAATTACTATGCTTATTACACTCACTATTATCAATCTAACTCATATTATTAACCATATTATGCAGATATGATCGATAGAACGACAATTACTATACTTATTACTCTTATTGTTATCAACCCAACTCATAATATTAGCCATATTATGCTTATATGATCGATAGAACGACAATTACTATACTTATTACTCTTATTGTTATCAACCTAACTCATATTATTAGCCATATTATGCTTATATGATCGACAGAACGACAATTACTATACTTATTACACTCACTGTTATCAATCTAACTCATATTATTAACCATATTATGCAGATATGATCGATAGAACGACAATTACTATACTTATTACTCTTATTAATATCAATCTAACTCATATTATTAACCATATTATACTTATATGATCGATAGAACGACAATTACTGTACTTACTATTCTTATTTTTATCAATCTAACTCATATTATTAACCATGTTATGCTTATATGATCGATAGAACGACAATTACTATACGTGTTACACTCACTATTATCAATCTAACTCATATTATTAGCGATATTATGCTTATATGATCGATAGAACGACAATTACTATACTTATTATTCTTATTATTATCAATCTAACTCATATTATTATCCATATTATGCTCCTTTGATCAATAGAACGACAATTACTATACTCATTACTCTTATTATTATCAATCTAACTCATATTATTAACCATATTATGCTTATATGATCGATAGAACGACAATTACTATACCTATTACACTCACTGTTATCAGTCTAACTCATATTATTAACCATATTATGCAAATATGATCGATAGAACGACAATTACTATACTTATTACTCTTATTGTTATCAACCCAACTCATAATATTAGCCATATTATGCTTATATGATCGATAGAACGACAATTACTATACTTATTACACTTATTGTTATCAACCTAACTCATATTATTAACCATGTTATGCTTATATGATCGATAGAACGACAATTACTATACTTGTTACACTCACTATTATCATTCTAACTCATATTATTAACCATATTATGCTTACATGATCGGTAGAACGACAATTACTATACTTATTATTCTTATTTTTATCAACCTAACTCATATTATTAGCGATATTATGCTTATATGATCGATAGAACGACAATTACTATACGTATTATTCTTATTATTATCAATCTAACTCATATTATTAGCGATATTATGCTTATATGATCGATAGAACGACAATTACTATACTTATTATTCCTATTATTATCAATCTAACTCATATTATTATCCATATTATGCTTCTTTGATCAATAGAACGACAATTACTATACTCATTACTCTGATTATTATCAATCTAACTCATATTATTAAGCATATTATGCTTATATGATCGATAGAACGGCAATTACTTTACTTATTACTCTTATTATTATCAACGTAACACATATTATTAGGCATATTATGCTTATATGATCGATAGAACGACAATTACTATACTCATTACTCTTATTATTATCAATCTAACTCATATTATTAGCCATATTATGCTTATATGATCGACAGAACGACAATTACTATACTTATTACACTCACTATTATCAATCTAACTCATATTATTAACCATATTATGCAGATATGATCGAGAGAACGACAATTTCTATACTTATTACTCTTATTATTATCAATCTAACTCATATTATTAGCCATATTATGATTATGTGATCGATAGAACGACAATTACTATACCTATTACACTCACTGTTATCAATCTAACTCATATTATTAGCGATATTATGCTTATATGATCGATAGAACGACAATTACTATACTTATTATTCTTATTATTATCAATCTAACTCATATTATTATCCATATTATGCTTCTTTGATCAATAGAACGACAATTACTATACTCATTACTCTTATTATTATCAATCTAACTCATATTATTAACCATATTATGCTTATATGATCGATAGAACGACAATTACTATACCTATTACACTCACTGTTATCAATCTAACTCATATTATTAACCATATTATGCAAATATGATCGATAGAACGACAATTACTATACTTATTACTCTTATTGTTATCAACCCAACTCATAATATTAGCCATATTATGCTTATATGATCGATAGAACGACAATTACTATACTTATTACTCTTATTGTTATCAACCTAACTCATATTATTAGCCATATTATGCTTATATGATCGACAGAACGACAATTACTATACTTATTACACTCACTGTTATCAATCTAACTCATATTATTAACCATATTATGCAGATATGATCGATAGAACGACAATTACTATACTTATTACTCTTATTATTATCAATCTAACTCATATTATTAACCATATTATACTTATATGATCGATAGAACGACAATTACTATACTCATTACTCTTATTATTATCAATCTAACTCATATTATTAGCCATATTATGCTTATATGATTGACAGAACGACAATTACTATACCTATTACACTCACTGTTATCAATCTAACTCATATTATTAGCCATATTATGCTTATATGATCGATAGAACGACAATTACTATCCTCATTACTCTTATTATTATCAATCTAACTCATATTTAACCATATTATGCAAATATGATCGATAGAACGACAATTACTATACTTATTACTCTTATTATTATCAATCTAACTCATATTATTAACCATATTATACTTATATGATCGATAGAACGACAATTACTGTACTTACTATTCTTATTTTTATCAATCTAACTCATATTATTAACCATGTTATGCTTATATGATCGATAGAACGGCAATTACTATACTTGTTACACTCACTATTATCAATCTAACTCATATTATTAACCATATTATGCTTATATGATCGGTAGAACGACAATTACTATACTTATTATTCTAATTTTTATCAACCTAACTCATATTATTAGCGATATTATGCTTATATGATCGATAGAACGACAATTACTATACTTATTATTCTTATTATTATCAATCTAACTCATATTATTATCCATATTATGCTTCTTTGATCAATAGAACGACAATTACTATACTCATTACTCTTATTATTATCAATCTAACTCATATTATTAACCATATTATGCTTATATGATCGATAGAACGACAATTACTATACCTATTACACTCACTGTTATCAATCTAACTCATATTATTAACCATATTATGCAAATATGATCGATAGAACGACAATTACTATACTTATTACTCTTATTGTTATCAACCCAACTCATAATATTAGCCATATTATGCTTATATGATCGATAGAACGACAATTACTATACTTATTACTCTTATTGCTATCAACCTAACTCATATTATTAGCCATATTATGCTTATATGATCGACAGAACGACAATTACTATACTTATTACACTCACTGTTATCAATCTAACTCATATTATTAACCATATTATGCAGATATGATCGATAGAACGACAATTACTATACTTATTACTCTTATTAATATCAATCTAACTCATATTATTAACCATATTATACTTATATGATCGATAGAACGACAATTACTGTACTTACTATTCTTATTTTTATCAATCTAACTCATATTATTAACCATGTTATGCTTATATGATCGATAGAACGACAATTACTATACGTGTTACACTCACTATTATCAATCTAACTCATATTATTAGCGATATTATGCTTATATGATCGATAGAACGACAATTACTATACTTATTATTCTTATTATTATCAATCTAACTCATATTATTATCCATATTATGCTTCTTTGATCAATAGAACGACAATTACTATACTCATTACTCTTATTATTATCAATCTAACTCATATTATTAACCATATTATGCTTATATGATCGATAGAACGACAATTACTATACCTATTACACTCACTGTTATCAGTCTAACTCATATTATTAACCATATTATGCAAATATGATCGATAGAACGACAATTACTATACTTATTACTCTTATTGTTATCAACCAACTCATAATATTAGCCATATTATGCTTATATGATCGATAGAACGACAATTACTATACTTATTACACTTATTGTTATCAACCTAACTCATATTATTAACCATGTTATGCTTATATGATCGATAGAACGACAATTACTATACTTGTTACACTCACTATTATCATTCTAACTCATATTATTAACCATATTATGCTTACATGATCGGATAGAACGACAATTACTATACTTATTATTCTTATTTTTATCAACCTAACTCATATTATTAGCGATATTATGCTTATATGATCGATAGAACGACATTACTATACGTATTATTCTTATTATTATCAATCTAACTCATATTATTAGCGATATTATGCTTATATGATCGATAGAACGACAATTACTATACTTATTATTCTTATTATTATCAATCTAACTCATATTATTATCCATATTATGCTTCTTTGATCAATAGAACGACAATTACTATACTCATTACTCTGATTATTATCAATCTAACTCATATTATTAAGCATATTATGCTTATATGATCGATAGAACGGCAATTACTTTACTTATACTCTTATTATTATCAACGTAACACATATTATTAGGCATATTATGCTTATATGATCGATAGAACGACAATTACTATACTCATTACTCTTATTATTATCAATCTAACTCATATTATTAGCCATATTATGCTTATATGATCGACAGAACGACAATTACTATACTTATTACACTCACTATTATCAATCTAACTCATATTATTAACCATATTATGCAGATATGATCGAGAGAACGACAATTTCTATACTTATTACTCTTATTATTATCAATCTAACTCATATTATTAGCCATATTATGATTATGTGATCGATAGAACGACAATTACTATACCTATTACACTCACTGTTATCAATCTAACTCATATTATTAGCCATATTATGCTTATATGATCGATAGAACGACAATTACTATACTTATTATTCTTATTTTTATCAATCTAACTCATATTATTAACCATATTATGCTTATATGATCGATAGAACGACAATTACTATCCTCATTACTCTTATTATTATCAATCTAACTCATATTTAACCATATTATGCAAATATGAATCGACAGAACGACAATTACTATACTTATTACTCTTATTATTATCAATCTAACTCATATTATTAACCATATTATGCTTATATGATCGGTAGAACGACAATTACTATACTTATTATTCTTATTTTTATCAACCTAACTCATATTATTAGCGATATTATGCTTATATGATCGATAGAACGACAATTACTATACTTATTATTCTTATTATTATCAATCTAACTCATATTATTATCCATATTATGCTTCTTTGATCAATAGAACGACAATTACTATACTCATTACTCTTATTATTATCAATCTAACTCATATTATTAACCATATTATGCTTATAATGATCGATAGAACGACAATTACTATACCTATTACACTCACTGTTATCAATCTAACTCATATTATTAACCATATTATGCAAATATGATCGATAGAACGACAATTACTATACTTATTACTCTTATTGTTATCACCAACTCATAATATTAGCCATATTATGCTTATATGATCGATAGAACGACAATTACTATACTTATTACTCTTATTGTTATCAACCTAACTCATATTATTAGCCATATTATGCTTATATGATCGACAGAACGACAATTACTATACTTATTACACTCACTGTTATCAATCTAACTCATATTATTAACCATATTATGCAGATATGATCGATAGAACGACAATTACTATACTTATTACTCTTATTATTATCAATCTAACTCATATTATTAACCATATTATACTTATATGATCGATAGAACGACAATTACTATACTCATTACTCTTATTATTATCAATCTAACTCATATTATTAGCCATATTATGCTTATATGATTGACAGAACGACAATTACTATACCTATTACACTCACTGTTATCAATCTAACTCATATTATTAGCCATATTATGCTTATATGATCGATAGAACGACAATTACTATCCTCATTACTCTTATTATTATCAATCTAACTCATATTTAACCATATTATGCAAATATGATCGATAGAACGACAATTACTATACTTATTACTCTTATTATTATCAATCTAACTCATATTATTAACCATATTATACTTATATGATCGATAGAACGACAATTACTGTACTTACTATTCTTATTTTTATCAATCTAACTCATATTATTAACCATGTTATGCTTATATGATCGATAGAACGGCAATTACTATACTTGTTACACTCACTATTATCAATCTAACTCATATTATTAACCATATTATGCTTATATGATCGGTAGAACGACAATTACTATACTTATTATTCTAATTTTTATCAACCTAACTCATATTATTAGCGATATTATGCTTATATGATCGATAGAACGACAATTACTATACTTATTATTCTTATTATTATCAATCTAACTCATATTATTATCCATATTATGCTTCTTTGATCAATAGAACGACAATTACTATACTCATTACTCTTATTATTATCAATCTAACTCATATTATTAACCATATTATGCTTATATGATCGATAGAACGACAATTACTATACCTATTACACTCACTGTTATCATCTAACTCATATTATTAACCATATTATGCAAATATGATCGATAGAACGACAATTACTATACTTATTACTCTTATTGTTATCAACCCAACTCATAATATTAGCCATATTATGCTTATATGATCGATAGAACGACAATTACTATACTTATTACTCTTATTGCTATCAACCTAACTCATATTATTAGCCATATTATGCTTATATGATCGACAGAACGACAATTACTATACTTATTACACTCACTGTTATCAATCTAACTCATATTATTAACCATATTATGCAGATATGATCGATAGAACGACAATTACTATACTTATTACTCTTATTATTATCAATCTAACTCATATTATTAACCATATTATACTTATATGATCGATAGAACGACAATTACTATACTCATTACTCTTATTATTATCAATCTAACTCATATTATTAGCCATATTATGCTTATATGATTGACAGAACGACAATTACTATACCTATTACACTCACTGTTATCAATCTAACTCATATTATTAGCCATATTATGCTTATATGATCGATAGAACGACAATTACTATCCTCATTACTCTTATTATTATCAATCTAACTCATATTAACCATATTATGCAAATATGATCGATAGAACGACAATTACTATACTTATTACTCTTATTATTATCAATCTAACTCATATTATTAGCCATATTATGCTTATATGATCGACAGAACGACAATTACTATACTTATTACACTCACCGTTATCAATCTAACTCATATTATTACCCATATTATGCAGATATGATCGATAGAACGACAATTACTATACTCATTACTCTTATTATTATCAATCTAACTCATATTATTAACCATATTATACTTATATGATCGATAGAAACGACAATTACTGTACTTACTATTCTTATTTTTATCAATCTAACTCATATTATTAACCATATTATGCTTATATGATCGGTAGAACGACAATTACTATACTTATTATTCTTATTTTTATCAACCTAACTCATATTATTAGCGATATTATGCTTATATGATCGATAGAACGACAATTACTATACTTATTATTCTTATTATTATCAATCTAACTCATATTATTATCCATATTATGCTTCTTTGATCAATAGAACGACAATTACTATACTCATTACTCTTATTATTATCAATCTAACTCATATTATTAGCCATATTATGCTTATATGATCGATAGAACGACAATTACTATACTTACTACTCTTATTTTTATCAATCTAACTCATATTATTAACCATGCTATGCTTATATGATCGATAGAACGACAATTACTATACTTGTTACACTCACTATTATCAATCTAACTCATATTATTAACCATATTATGCAAATATGATCGATAGTACGACAATTTCTATACTTATTACTCTTATTATTATCAATCTAACTCATATTATTAGCCATATTATGCTTATATGATCGATAGAACGACAATTACTATACTTATTATTCTTATTTTATCAATCTAACTCATATTATTAGCCATATTATGCTTATATGATCGACAGAACGACAATTACTATACTTATTACACTCACTATTATCAATCTAACTCATATTATTAACCATATTATGCAGATATGATCGAGAGAACGACAATTTCTATACTTATTACTCTTACTGTTATCAATCTAACTCATAATATTAGCCATATTATGCTTATATGATCGATTAGAACGACAATTACTATACTTATTACTCTTATTATTATCAACCTAACTCATATTATTAGCCATATTATGCTTATATGATCGATAGAACGACAATTTACTATACTTACTACTCTTATTTTTATCAATCTAACTCATATTATTAACCATGTTATGCTTATATGATCGATAGAACGACAATTACTATACTTGTTACACTCACTATTATCAATCTAACTTATATTATTAACCATATTATGCAAATATGATCGATAGAACGACAATTACTATACTTATTACTCTTATTATTATCAATCTAACTCATATTATTAGCGATATTATGTTTATATGATCGATAGAACGACAATTACTACACTTATTACTCTTATTATTATCAATCTAACACATATTATTAGGCATATTATGCTTATATGATCGATAGAACGACAATTACTATACTCATTACTCTTATTATTATCAATCTAACTCATATTATTAGCCATATTATGCTTATATGATCGACAGAACGACAATTACTATACTTATTACACTCACTATTATCAATCTAACTCATATTATTAACCATATTATGCAGATATGATCGAGAGAACGACAATTTCTATACTTATTACTCTTATTGTTATCAATCTAACTCATAATATTAGCCATATTATGCTTATATGATCGATAGAACGACAATTACTATACTTATTACTCTTATTATTATCAACGTAACACATATTATTAGCCATATTATGCTTATAGGATCGATAGAACGACAATTACTATACTCACTACTCTTATTATTATCAATCTAACTCATATTATTAGCCATATTATGCTTATATGATCGACAGAACGACAACTACTATACTTATTACACTCACTGTTATCAATCTAACTCATATTATTAGCCATATTATGCTTAAATGACCGATAGAACGTCAATTACTATACTCACTACTCTTATTGTTATCAATCTAACTCATATTATTTGCCATATTATGCTTGTATGATCGATAGGACGACAATTAATATACTTATTACTCTTATTATTATCAATCTAAACTCATATTATTAGCCATATTATGCTTATATGATCGATAGAACGACAATTACTATGCTTATTACTCTTATTATTATCAATCTAACTCATATTATTAGCCATATTATGGTTATATGACCGATGGAACGACAATTACTATACTTATTACTCTTATTCTTATCAATCTAACTCATATTATTAGCCATATTATGCTTATATGATCGATAGGACGACAATTTCTATACTCAGTATTCTTATTATTATCAATCTAACGCATATTATTAGACACATTATGCTTATATGATCGATAGGACGACAATTACTATACTTATTACTCTTATTAATATAAATCTAACTCATATTACTAGCCATATAATGCTTATATGATCGATAGGACGACAATTACTATACTCATTACTCTTATTATTATCAATCTAACTCATATATTAGCCATATTGTGCTTATATGACCGATAGAACGTCAATTACTATACTTATTACTCCTATTATTATCAATCTATCTCATATTATTAGACATATTATGGTTATATGACCGATAGAACGAGAATTACTATACTTACTACTCTTATTATTATCAACGTAACACATATTATTAGGCATATTATGCTTATATGATCGATAGAACGACAATTACTATACTCATTACTCTTATTATTATCAATCTAACTCATATTATTAGCCATATTATGCTTATATGATCGACAGAACGACAATTACTATACTTATTACACTCACTATTATCAATCTAACTCATATTATTAACCATATTATGCAGATATGATCGAGAGAACGACAATTTCTATACTTATTACTCTTATTATTATCAATCTAACTCATATTATTAGCCATATTATGATTATGTGATCGATAGAACGACAATTACTATACCTATTACACTCACTGTTATTAATCTAACTCATATTATTAGCCATATTATGCTTATATGATCGATAGAACGACAATTACTATACTTATTATTCTTATTTTTATCAATCTAACTCATATTATTAACCATATTATGCTTATATGATCGATAGAACGACAATTACTATCCTCATTACTCTTATTATTATCAATCTAACTCATATTTAACCATATTATGCAAATATGATCGACAGAACGACAATTACTATACTTATTACTCTTATTATTATCAATCTAACTCATATTATTAACCATATTATGCTTATATGATCGGTAGAACGACAATTACTATACTTATTATTCTTATTTTTATCAACCTAACTCATATTATTAGCGATATTATGCTTATATGATCGATAGAACGACAATTACTATACTTATTATTCTTATTATTATCAATCTAACTCATATTATTATCCATATTATGCTTCTTGATCAATAGAACGACAATTACTATACTTATTACACTCACTGTTATCAATCTAACTCATATTATTAACCATATTATGCAGATATGATCGATAGAACGACAATTACTATACTTATTACTCTTATTATTATCAATCTAACTCATATTATTAACCATATTATACTTATATGATCGATAGAACGACAATTACTGTACTTACTATTCTTATTTTATCAATCTAACTCATATTATTAACCATGTTATGCTTATATGATCGATAGAACGACAATTACTATACTTGTTACACTCACTATTATCAATCTAACTCATATTATTAACCATATTATGCTTATATGATCGGTAGAACGACAATTACTATACTTATTATTCTAATTTTTATCAACCTAACTCATATTATTAGCGATATTATGCTTATATGATCGATAGAACGACAATTACTATACTTATTATTCTTATTATTATCAATCTAACTCATATTATTATCCATATTATGCTTCTTTGATCAATAGAACGACAATTACTATACTCATTTACTCTTTATTATTATCAATCTAACTCATATTATTAACCATATTATGCTTATATGATCGATAGAACGACAATTACTATACCTATTACACTCACTGTTATCAATCTAACTCATATTATTAACCAATATTATGCAAATATGATCGATATGAACGACAATTACTATACTTATTACTCTTATTGTTATCAACCCAACTCATAATATTAGCCATATTATGCTTATATGATCGATAGAACGACAATTACTATATTTATTACTCTTATTGTTATCAACCTAACTCATATTATTAGCCATATTATGCTTATATGATCGACAGAACGACAATTACTATACTTATTACACTCACTGTTTATCAATCTAACTCATATTATTAACCATATTATGCAGATATGATCGATAGAACGACAATTACTATACTTATTACTCTTATTATTATCAATCTAACTCATATTATTAACCATATTATACTTATATGATCGATAGAACGACAATTACTATACTCATTACTCTTATTATTATCAATCTAACTCATATTATTAGCCATATTATGCTTATATGATTGACAGAACGACAATTACTATACCTATTACACTCACTGTTATCAATCTAACTCATATTATTAGCCATATTATGCTTATATGATCGATAGAACGACAATTACTATCCTCATTACT
>NW_027473915.1:0-120699 GCF_050947335.1 Megachile rotundata
TTACTAGACTCATTATTCTTATTATTATCAATCTAACTCATATTATTAGCCATATTATGCTTATATGATCGATAGAACGACAATTACTATACTCATTACTCTTATTATTATCAATCTAACTCATATTATTAGCTATGTTATGCTTATATGATCGATAGAACGACAATTACTATACTTATTAATCTTATTATTATCAATCTAACTCATATTATTAGCCATATTATGCTTATATGATCGATAGAACGACAATTACTATACTTATTACACTCACTATTATCAATCTAACTCATATTATTAACCACATTATGCAGATATGATCGATAGAACGACAATAACTATACTCATTACTCTTATTATTATCTATCTAACTCATATTATTAGCCATATTATGCTTATATGATCGGTAGAGCGACAATTACTATACCTATTACACTCACTATTATCGATCTAACTCATATTAGTAACCATATTATGGAGATATGATCGATAGAACGACCACTATTATACTTATTACACTCAATATTATCAATCTAACTCATATTATTAACCATATTATGCAGATATGATCGATAGAACGACAATTACTATACTCATTACTCTTATTATTATCAATCTAACTCATATTATTAGCCATATTATGGTTATATGACCGATAGAACGACAATTACTATACTTATTACTCTTATTATTATCAATCTAACTCATATTATTAGCCACATTATGCTTATATGATCGATAGTACGACAATTACTATACTCATTACTCTTACTATTATCAATCTAACTCATATTATTAGCCATATTCTGCTTATATGATCGATAGAACGACAATTACTATACTTATTACACTCACTATTACCAATCTAACTGATATTATTAACCATATTATGCAGATATGATCGATAGAACGATAATTACTATACATATTACTCTTATTATTATCAATCTAACTCATATTATTTGCCACATTATGGTTATATGATCGACAGGACGACAATTACTATACTCATTACTGTTATTATTATCAATCTAACTCATATTATTAGCCATATTATGCTTAATTGATCAAAAGAACGACAATTACTATACTTATTACTCTTATTATTATCAATGTAACTCATATTATTAGCTATATTATGCTTATATGATCGATAGAACGACATTTACTAAACTTATTACACTCACTATTATCAATCTAACTCATATTATTAACCATATTATGCGGATATGATCGATAGAACGACAATTACTATACTCATTACTCTTATTATTATCAGTCTAACTCATATTATTAGCTATATTATGCTTATATGATCGATAGAACGACATTTACTAAACTTATTACACTCACTGTTATCAATCTAACTCATATTATTAGCCATATTATACTTATATGATCGATAGAACGACAATTACTGTACTTATTACTCTTATTATTATCAATCTAACTCATATTATTAGCCATATTATGCTTATATGATCGATAGTACGACAATTACTGTAGTTATTACTCTTATTATTATCAATCTAACTCATATTATTAGCCATATTATGCTAATATGATCGATAGAACGACAATTACTATACTCATTACTCTTATTATTATCAATCTAACTCATATTATTAGCCATATTATGCTTATATTGTCGATAGAACGACAATTACTAAACTTATTACACTCACTGTTATCACTCTAACTAATATTATTAGCCATATTCTGCTTATATGATCGATAGGACGACAATTACTATACTCATTACTGTTATTATTATCAATCTAACTCATATTATTAGCCATATTATGCTTATATGATCGATAGAACGATAATTACTATACATATTACTCTTATTATTATCAATCTAACTCATATTATTAGCCATATTATGCTTATATGATCGATAGGACGACAATTACTATACTCATTACTGTTATTATTATCAATCTAACTCATATTATTAGCCATATTATGCTTATATGATCGATAGAACGACATTTACTAAACTTATTGCACTCACTATTATCAATGTAACTCATAATATTAACCATATTATGCAGATATGATCGATAGAACGACAATTACTATACTCATTACTCTTATTATTATCAATCTATCTCATATTATTAACCATATTATGCAGATATGATCGATAGAACGACAATTACTAGACTCATTATTCTTATTATTATCAATCTAACTCATATTATTAGCCATATTATGCTTATATGATCGATAGAACGACAATTACTATACTCATTACTCTTATTATTATCAACCTAACTCATATTATTAGCTATATTATGCTTATATGATCGATAGAACGACAATTACTATACTTATTAATCTTATTATTATCAATCTAACTCATATTATTAGCCATATTATGCTTATATGATCGATAGAACGACAATTACTATACTTATTACACTCACTATTATCAATCTAACTCATATTATTAACCACATTATGCAGATACGATCGATATAACGACAATAACTATACTCATTACTCTTACTATTATCAATCTAACTCATATTATTAGCCATATTCTGCTTATATGATCGATAGAACGACAATTACTATACTTATTACACTCACTATTATCAATCTAACTCATATTATTAGCCATATTATGCTTATATGATCGATAGAACGACATTTACTAAACTTATTACACACACTATTATCAATCTAACTCATATTATTAACCATATTATGCAGATATGATCGATAGAACGACAATTACTATACTCATTACTCCTATTATTATCAATCTAACTCATATTATTAGCCATATTATGGTTATATGACCGATAGAACGACAATTACTATACTTATTACTCTTATTATTATCAATCTAACTCATATTATTAGCCACATTATGCTTATATGATCGATAGTACGACAATTACTATACTCATTACTCTTACTATTATCAATCTAACTCATATTATTAGACATATTCTGCTTATATGATCGATAGAACGACATTTACTATACTTATTACACTCACTATTATCAATCTAACTCATATTATTAGCCATATTATGCTTATATGATCGATAGAACGACAATTACTATACTTATTACTCTTATTATTATCAATCTAACTCATATTATTAGCCATATTATGCTCATATGACCGATAGAACGACAATTACTATACTTATTACACTCACTATTATCAATCTAACTCATATTATTAGCCATATTATGCTTATATGATCGATAGAACGACAATTACTATACTTATTACTCTTATTATTATCAATCTAACTCATATTATTAGCCATATTATGCTCATATGACCGATAGAACGACAATTACTATACTCATTACTCTTATTATTATCAATGTAACTCATATTATTAGCTATATTATGCTTATATGATCGATAGAACGACATTTACTGAACTTATTACACTCACTATTATCAATGTAACTCATATTATTAACCATATTATGCAGATATGATCGATAGAACGACAATTACTATACCCACTACTCTTATTATTATCAATCTAACTCATATTATTAGCCATATTATGCTTATATGATCGATAGAACGACAATTACTATACTTATTACACTCACTATTATCAATCTAACTCATATTATTAACCACATTATGCAGATATGATCGATAGAACGACAATAACTATACTCATTACTCTTATTATTATCTATCTAACTCATATTATTAGCCATATTATGCTTATATGATCGGTAGAGCGACAATTACTATACCTATTACACTCACTATTATCGATCTAACTCATATTAGTAACCATATTATGGAGATATGATCGATAGAACGACCACTATTATACTTATTACACTCAATATTATCAATCTGACTCATATTATTAGCCATATTATGGTTATATGACCGATAGAACGACAATTACTATACTTATTACTCTTATTATTATCAATCTAACTCATATTATTAGCCACATTATGCTTATATGATCGATAGTACGACAATTACTAAACTTATTACACTCACTGTTATCACTCTAACTAATATTATTAGCCATATTCTGCTTATATGATCGATAGGACGACAATTACTATACTCATTACTGTTATTATTATCAATCTAACTCATATTATTAGCCATATTATGCTTATATGATCGATAGAACGATAATTACTATACATATTACTCTTATTATTATCAATCTAACTCATATTATTAGCCATATTATGCTTATATGATCGATAGGACGACAATTACTATACTCATTACTGTTATTATTATCAATCTAACTCATATTATTAGCCATATTATGCTTATAAGATCGATAGAACGACAATTACTATACTTACTACTCTTATTATTATCAATGTAACTCATATTATTAGCTATATTATGCTTATATGATCGATAGAACGACATTTACTAAACTTATTGCACTCACTATTATCAATGTAACTCATAATATTAACCATATTATGCAGATATGATCGATAGAACGACAATCACTATACTCATTACTCTTATTATTATCAATCTAACTCATATTATTAACCATATTATGCAGATATGATCGATAGAACGACAATTACTAGACTCATTATTCTTATTATTATCAATCTAACTCATATTATTAGCCATATTATGCTTATATGATCGATAGAACGACAATTACTATACTCATTACTCTTATTATTATCAACCTAACTCATATTATTAGCTATATTATGCTTATATGATCGATAGAACGATAATTACTATACATATTACTCTTATTATTATCAATCTAACTCATATTATTAGCCATATTATGCTTATATGATCGATAGGACGACAATTACTATACTTATTACTCTTATTATTATCAATCTAACTCATATTATTAGCCATATTATGGTCATATGACCGATAGAACGACAATTGCTATACTTATTACACTCACTATTACCAATCTAACTCATATTATTAACCATATTATGCAGATATGATCAATAGAACGACAATAACTATACTCATTACTCTTATTATTACCTATCTAACTCATATTATTAGCCATATTATGCTTATATGATCGATAGAGCGACAATTACTATACTTATTACACTCACTATTATCAATCTAACTCATATTATTAACCATATTATGCAGATATGATCGATAGAACGACAATTACTATACTCACTACTCTTATTATTATCAATCTAACTCATATTATTAGCCACATTATGCTTATATGATCGATAGTACGACAATTACTATACTCATTACTCTTACTACTATCAATCTAACTCATATTATTAGCCATATTCTGCTTATATGATCGATAGACCGACAATTACTATACTTATTACACTCACTATTATCAATCTAACTCATATTATTAGCAATATTATGCTTATATGATCGATAGAACGACGATTACTATACATATTACTCTTATTATTATCAATCTAACTCATATTATTAACCATATTATGCTTATATGATCGATAGGACGACAATTACTATACTCATTACTGTTATTATTATCAATCTAACTCATATTATTAGGCATATTATGCTTATATGATCGATAGAACGATAATTACTATACATATTACTCTTATTATTATCAATCTAACTCATATTATTTGCCACATTATGGTTATATGATCGATAGGACGACAATTACTATACTCATTACTGTTATTATTATCAATCTAACTCATATTATTAGCCATATTATGCTTATATGATCGATAGAACGACAATTACTATACTTATTACTCTTATTATTATCAATGTAACTCATATTATTAGCCATATTATGCTTATATGATCGATAGAACGACAATTACTATACTCATTACTCTTATTATTATCAATGTAACTCATATTATTAGCTATATTATGCTTATATGATCGATAGAACGACATTTACTGAACTTATTACACTCACTATTATCAATGTAACTCATATTATTAACCATATTATGCAGATATGATCGATAGAACGACAATTACTATACCCACTACTCTTATTATTATCAATGTAACTCATATTATTAACCATATTATGCAGATATGAGCGATAGAACGGCAATTACTATACTCATTACTCTTATTATTATCAATCTAACTCATATTATTAACCATATTATGCAGATATGATCGATAGAACGACAATTACTAGACTCATTATTCTTATTATTATCAATCTAACTCATATTATTAGCCATATTATGCTTATATGATCGATAGAACGACAATTACTATACTCATTACTCTTATTATTATCAATCTAACTCATATTATTAGCTATGTTATGCTTATATGATCGATAGAACGACAATTACTATACTTATTAATCTTATTATTATCAATCTAACTCATATTATTAGCCATATTATGCTTATATGATCGATAGAACGACAATTACTATACTTATTACACTCACTATTATCAATCTAACTCATATTATTAACCACATTATGCAGATATGATCGATAGAACGACAATAACTATACTCATTACTCTTATTATTATCTATCTAACTCATATTATTAGCCATATTATGCTTATATGATCGGTAGAGCGACAATTACTATACCTATTACACTCACTATTATCGATCTAACTCATATTAGTAACCATATTATGGAGATATGATCGATAGAACGACCACTATTATACTTATTACACTCAATATTATCAATCTAACTCATATTATTAACCATATTATGCAGATATGATCGATAGAACGACAATTACTATACTCATTACTCTTATTATTATCAATCTAACTCATATTATTAGCCATATTATGGTTATATGACCGATAGAACGACAATTACTATACTTATTACTCTTATTATTATCAATCTAACTCATATTATTAGCCACATTATGCTTATATGATCGATAGTACGACAATTACTATACTCATTACTCTTACTATTATCAATCTAACTCATATTATTAGCCATATTCTGCTTATATGATCGATAGAACGACAATTACTATACTTATTACACTCACTATTACCAATCTAACTGATATTATTAACCATATTATGCAGATATGATCGATAGAACGATAATTACTATACATATTACTCTTATTATTATCAATCTAACTCATATTATTTGCCACATTATGGTTATATGATCGACAGGACGACAATTACTATACTCATTACTGTTATTATTATCAATCTAACTCATATTATTAGCCATATTATGCTTAATTGATCAAAAGAACGACAATTACTATACTTATTACTCTTATTATTATCAATGTAACTCATATTATTAGCTATATTATGCTTATATGATCGATAGAACGACATTTACTAAACTTATTACACTCACTATTATCAATCTAACTCATATTATTAACCATATTATGCGGATATGATCGATAGAACGACAATTACTATACTCATTACTCTTATTATTATCAGTCTAACTCATATTATTAGCTATATTATGCTTATATGATCGATAGAACGACATTTACTAAACTTATTACACTCACTGTTATCAATCTAACTCATATTATTAGCCATATTATACTTATATGATCGATAGAACGACAATTACTGTACTTATTACTCTTATTATTATCAATCTAACTCATATTATTAGCCATATTATGCTTATATGATCGATAGTACGACAATTACTGTAGTTATTACTCTTATTATTATCAATCTAACTCATATTATTAGCCATATTATGCTAATATGATCGATAGAACGACAATTACTATACTCATTACTCTTATTATTATCAATCTAACTCATATTATTAGCCATATTATGCTTATATTGTCGATAGAACGACAATTACTAAACTTATTACACTCACTGTTATCACTCTAACTAATATTATTAGCCATATTCTGCTTATATGATCGATAGGACGACAATTACTATACTCATTACTGTTATTATTATCAATCTAACTCATATTATTAGCCATATTATGCTTATATGATCGATAGAACGATAATTACTATACATATTACTCTTATTATTATCAATCTAACTCATATTATTAGCCATATTATGCTTATATGATCGATAGGACGACAATTACTATACTCATTACTGTTATTATTATCAATCTAACTCATATTATTAGCCATATTATGCTTATATGATCGATAGAACGACATTTACTAAACTTATTGCACTCACTATTATCAATGTAACTCATAATATTAACCATATTATGCAGATATGATCGATAGAACGACAATTACTATACTCATTACTCTTATTATTATCAATCTATCTCATATTATTAACCATATTATGCAGATATGATCGATAGAACGACAATTACTAGACTCATTATTCTTATTATTATCAATCTAACTCATATTATTAGCCATATTATGCTTATATGATCGATAGAACGACAATTACTATACTCATTACTCTTATTATTATCAACCTAACTCATATTATTAGCTATATTATGCTTATATGATCGATAGAACGACAATTACTATACTTATTAATCTTATTATTATCAATCTAACTCATATTATTAGCCATATTATGCTTATATGATCGATAGAACGACAATTACTATACTTATTACACTCACTATTATCAATCTAACTCATATTATTAACCACATTATGCAGATACGATCGATATAACGACAATAACTATACTCATTACTCTTACTATTATCAATCTAACTCATATTATTAGCCATATTCTGCTTATATGATCGATAGAACGACAATTACTATACTTATTACACTCACTATTATCAATCTAACTCATATTATTAGCCATATTATGCTTATATGATCGATAGAACGACATTTACTAAACTTATTACACACACTATTATCAATCTAACTCATATTATTAACCATATTATGCAGATATGATCGATAGAACGACAATTACTATACTCATTACTCCTATTATTATCAATCTAACTCATATTATTAGCCATATTATGGTTATATGACCGATAGAACGACAATTACTATACTTATTACTCTTATTATTATCAATCTAACTCATATTATTAGCCACATTATGCTTATATGATCGATAGTACGACAATTACTATACTCATTACTCTTACTATTATCAATCTAACTCATATTATTAGACATATTCTGCTTATATGATCGATAGAACGACATTTACTATACTTATTACACTCACTATTATCAATCTAACTCATATTATTAGCCATATTATGCTTATATGATCGATAGAACGACAATTACTATACTTATTACTCTTATTATTATCAATCTAACTCATATTATTAGCCATATTATGCTCATATGACCGATAGAACGACAATTACTATACTTATTACACTCACTATTATCAATCTAACTCATATTATTAGCCATATTATGCTTATATGATCGATAGAACGACAATTACTATACTTATTACTCTTATTATTATCAATCTAACTCATATTATTAGCCATATTATGCTCATATGACCGATAGAACGACAATTACTATACTTATTACACTCACTATTACCAATCTAACTCATATTATTAACCATATTATGCAGATATGATCGATAGAACGACAATTACTATACTCACTACTCTTATTATTATCAATCTAACTCATATTATTAGCCATATTATGCTTATATGATCGATAGGACGACAATTACTATACTCATTACTGTTATTATTATCAATCTAACTCATATTATTAGCCATATTATGCTTATATGATCGATAGAACGACAATTACTATACTCATTACTCTTATTACTATCAATCTAACTCATATTATTAGCCATATTATGCTTATATGATCGATAGGACGACAATTACTATACTCATTACTGTTATTATTATCAATCTAACTCATATTATTAGCCATATTATGGTTATATGACCGATAGAACGACAATTACTATACTTATTACTCTTATTATTATCAATCTAACTCATATTATTAGCCACATTATGCTTATATGATCGATAGTACGACAATTACTATACTCATTACTCTTACTATTATCAATCTAACTCATATTATTAGCCATATTCTGCTTATATGATCGATAGAACGACAATTACTATACTTATTACACTCACTATTACCAATCTAACTGATATTATTAACCATATTATGCAGATATGATCGATAGAACGATAATTACTATACATATTACTCTTATTATTATCAATCTAACTCATATTATTTGCCACATTATGGTTATATGATCGACAGGACGACAATTACTATACTCATTACTGTTATTATTATCAATCTAACTCATATTATTAGCCATATTATGCTTAATTGATCAAAAGAACGACAATTACTATACTTATTACTCTTATTATTATCAATGTAACTCATATTATTAGCTATATTATGCTTATATGATCGATAGAACGACATTTACTAAACTTATTACACTCACTATTATCAATCTAACTCATATTATTAACCATATTATGCGGATATGATCGATAGAACGACAATTACTATACTCATTACTCTTATTATTATCAGTCTAACTCATATTATTAGCTATATTATGCTTATATGATCGATAGAACGACATTTACTAAACTTATTACACTCACTATTATCAATCTAACTCATATTATTAGCCATATTATACTTATATGATCGATAGAACGACAATTACTGTACTTATTACTCTTATTATTATCAATCTAACTCATATTATTAGCCATATTATGCTTATATGATCGATAGTACGACAATTACTGTAGTTATTACTCTTATTATTATCAATCTAACTCATATTATTAGCCATATTATGCTAATATGATCGATAGAACGACAATTACTATACTCATTACTCTTATTATTATCAATCTAACTCATATTATTAGCCATATTATGCTTATATTGTCGATAGAACGACAATTACTAAACTTATTACACTCACTGTTATCACTCTAACTAATATTATTAGCCATATTCTGCTTATATGATCGATAGGACGACAATTACTATACTCATTACTGTTATTATTATCAATCTAACTCATATTATTAGCCATATTATGCTTATATGATCGATAGAACGATAATTACTATACATATTACTCTTATTATTATCAATCTAACTCATATTATTAGCCATATTATGCTTATATGATCGATAGGACGACAATTACTATACTCATTACTGTTATTATTATCAATCTAACTCATATTATTAGCCATATTATGCTTATAAGATCGATAGAACGACAATTACTATACTTACTACTCTTATTATTATCAATGTAACTCATATTATTAGCTATATTATGCTTATATGATCGATAGAACGACATTTACTAAACTTATTGCACTCACTATTATCAATGTAACTCATAATATTAACCATATTATGCAGATATGATCGATAGAACGACAATTACTATACTCATTACTCTTATTATTATCAATCTATCTCATATTATTAACCATATTATGCAGATATGATCGATAGAACGACAATTACTAGACTCATTATTCTTATTATTATCAATCTAACTCATATTATTAGCCATATTATGCTTATATGATCGATAGAACGACAATTACTATACTCATTACTCTTATTATTATCAACCTAACTCATATTATTAGCTATATTATGCTTATATGATCGATAGAACGACAATTACTATACTTATTAATCTTATTATTATCAATCTAACTCTTATTATTAGCCATATTATGCTTATATGATCGATAGAACGACAATTACTATACTTATTACACTCACTATTATCAATCTAACTCATATTATTAACCACATTATGCAGATACGATCGATATAACGACAATAACTATACTCATTACTCTTACTATTATCAATCTAACTCATATTATTAGCCATATTCTGCTTATATGATCGATAGAACGACAATTACTATACTTATTACACTCACTATTATCAATCTAACTCATATTATTAGCCATATTATGCTTATATGATTGATAGAACGACATTTACTAAACTTATTACACACACTATTATCAATCTAACTCATATTATTAACCATATTATGCAGATATGATCGATAGAACGACAATTACTATACTCATTACTCCTATTATTATCAATCTAACTCATATTATTAGCCATATTATGGTTATATGACCGATAGAACGACAATTACTATACTTATTACTCTTATTATTATCAATCTAACTCATATTATTAGCCACATTATGCTTATATGATCGATAGAACGACAATTACTATACTCATTACTCTTACTATTATCAATCTAACTCATATTATTAGACATATTCTGCTTATATGATCGATAGAACGACAATTACTATACTTATTACACTCACTATTATCAATCTAACTCATATTATTAGCCATATTATGCTTATATGATCGATAGAACGACAATTACTATACTTATTACTCTTATTATTATCAATCTAACTCATATTATTAGCCATATTATGCTCATATGACCGATAGAACGACAATTACTATACTTATTACACTCACTATTATCAATCTAACTCATATTATTAGCCATATTATGCTTATATGATCGATAGAACGACAATTACTATACTTATTACTCTTATTATTATCAATCTAACTCATATTATTAGCCATATTATGCTCATATGACCGATAGAACGACAATTACTATACTTATTACACTCACTATTACCAATCTAACTCATATTATTAACCATATTATGCAGATATGATCGATAGAACGACAATTACTATACTCACTACTCTTATTATTATCAATCTAACTCATATTATTAGCCATATTATGCTTATATGATCGATAGGACGACAATTACTATACTCATTACTGTTATTATTATCAATCTAACTCATATTATTAGCCATATTATGCTTATATGATCGATAGAACGACAATTACTATACTCATTACTCTTATTACTATCAATCTAACTCATATTATTAGCCATATTATGCTTATATGATCGATAGTACGACAATTACTACACGCATTACTCTTACTATTATCAATCTAACTCATATTATTAGCCATATTCTGCTTATATGATAGATAGAACGACAATTACTATACTTATTACACTCACTATTATCAATCTAACTCATATTATTAGCCATATTATGCTTATATGATCGATAGAACGACAGTTACTATACATATTACTCTTATCATTATCAATCTAACTCATATTATTAGCCATATTATGCTTATATGATCGATAGGACGACAATTACTATACTCATTACTGTTATTATTATCAATCTAACTCATATTATTAGCCATATTATGCTTATATGATCGATAGAACGATAATTACTATACATATTACTCTTATTATTATCAATCTAACTCATATTATTAGCCATATTATGCTTATATGATCGATAGGATGACAATTACTATACTCATTACTGTTATTATTATCAATCTAACTCATATTATTAGCCATATTATGCTTATAAGATCGATAGAACGACAATTACTATACTTACTACTCTTATTATTATCAATGTAACTCATATTATTAGCTATATTATGCTTATATGATCGATAGAACGACATTTACTAAACTTATTGCACTCACTATTATCAATGTAACTCATAATATTAACCATATTATGCAGATATGATCGATAGAACGACAATTACTATACTCATTACTCTTATTATTATCAATCTATCTCATATTATTAACCATATTATGCAGATATGATCGATAGAACGACAATTACTAGAATCATTATTCTTATTATTATCAATCTAACTCATATTATTAGCCATATTATGCTTATATGATCGATAGAACGACAATTACTATACTCATTACTCTTATTATTATCAACCTAACTCATATTATTAGCTATATTATGCTTATATGATCGATAGAACGACAATTACTATACTTATTAATCTTATTATTATCAATCTAACTCATATTATTAGCCATATTATGCTTATATGATCGATAGAACGACAATTACTATACTTATTACACTCACTATTATCAATCTAACTCATATTATTAACCATATTATGCAGATATGATCGATAGAACGACAATTACTATACTCATTACTCTTATTATTATCAATCTATCTCATATTATTAACCATATTATGCAGATATGATCGATAGAACGACAATTACTAGAATCATTATTCTTATTATTATCAATCTAACTCATATTATTAGCCATATTATGCTTATATGATCGATAGAACGACAGTTACTATACATATTACTCTTATCATTATCAATCTAACTCATATTATTAGCCATATTATGCTTATATGATCGATAGGACGACAATTACTATACTCATTACTGTTATTATTATCAATCTAACTCATATTATTAGCCATATTATGCTTATATGATCGATAGAACGATAATTACTATACATATTACTCTTATTATTATCAATCTAACTCATATTATTAGCCATATTATGCTTATATGATCGATAGGACGACAATTACTATACTCATTACTGTTATTATTATCAATCTAACTCATATTATTAGCCATATTATGCTTATAAGATCGATAGAACGACAATTACTATACTTACTACTCTTATTATTATCAATGTAACTCATATTATTAGCTATATTATGCTTATATGATCGATAGAACGACATTTACTAAACTTATTGCACTCACTATTATCAATGGAACTCATAATATTAACCATATTATGCAGATATGATCGATAGAACGACAATTACTATACTCATTACTCTTATTATTATCAATCTATCTCATATTATTAACCATATTATGCAGATATGATCGATAGAACGACAATTACTAGAATCATTATTCTTATTATTATCAATCTAACTCATATTATTAGCCATATTATGCTTATATGATCGATAGAACGACAATTACTATACTCATTACTCTTATTATTATCAACCTAACTCATATTATTAGCTATATTATGCTTATATGATCGATAGAACGACAATTACTATACTTATTAATCTTATTATTATCAATCTAACTCATATTATTAGCCATATTATGCTTATATGATCGATAGAACGACAATTACTATACTTATTACACTCACTATTATCAATCTAACTCATATTATTAACCACATTATGCAGATACGATCGATATAACGACAATAACTATACTCATTACTCTTACTATTATCAATCTAACTCATATTATTAGCCATATTCTGCTTATATGATCGATAGAACGACAATTACTATACTTATTACACTCACTATTATCAGTCTAACTCATATTATTAGCCATATTATGCTTATATGATCGATAGAACGACATTTACTAAACTTATTACACACACTATTATCAATCTAACTCATATTATTAACCACATTATGCAGATATGATCGATAGAACGACAATAACTATACTCATTACTCTTACTATTATCAATCTAACTCATATTATTAGCTATATTATGCTTATATGATCGATAGGACGACAATTACTATACTCATTACTGTTATTATTATCAATCTAACTCATATTATTAGCCATATTATGCTTATATGATCGATAGAACGACAATTACTATACTCATTACTCTTATTATTATCAATCTAACTCATATTATTAGCCATATTATGCTTATATGATCAATAGTACGACAATCACTATACGCATTACTCCTACTATTATCAATCTAACTCATATTATTAGCCATATTCTGCTTATATGATCGATAGAGCGACAATTACTATACTTATTACACTCACTATTATCAATCTAACTCATATTATTAGCCATATTATGCTTATATGATCGACAGAACGACAGTTACTATACATATTACTCTTATTATTATCAATCTAACTCATATTATTAACCATATTATGCAGATATGATCGACAGAACGACAATTACTAGACTCATTACTCTTATTATTATCAATCTAACTCATATTATTAGCCATATTATGCTTATATGATCGATAGAACGACAATTACTATACTCATTACTCTTATTATTATCAATCTAACTCATATTATTAGCTATATTATGCTTATATGATCGATAGAACGACATTTACTAAACTTATTAGACTCACTTTTATCAATCTAACTCATATTATTAGCCATATTATGCTTATATGATCGATAGAACGACAATTACTATACTTATTACTCTTATTATTATCAATGTAACTCATATTATTAGCTATATTATGCTTATATGATCGATAGAACGACATTTTCTAAACTTATTACACTCACTATTATCAATCTAACTCATATTATTAACCATATTATGCAGATATGATCGATAGAACGACAATTACTATACACATTACTCTTATTATTATCAATCTAACTCATATTATTAGCCATATTATGCTTATATGATCGATAGGACGACAATTACTATACTCATTACTGTTATTATTATCAATCTAACTCATATTATTAGGCATATTATGCTTATATGATCGATAGAACGATAATTACTATACGCATTACTCTTACTATTATCAATCTAACTCATATTATTAGCCATATTCTGCTTATATGATCGATAGAGCGACAATTACTATACTTATTACACTCACTATTATCAATCTAACTCATATTATTAGCCTTATTATGCTTATATGATCGATAGAACGACAGTTACTATACATATTACTCTTATTATTATCAATCTAACTCATATTATTAGCCATATTATGCTTATATGATCGATAGGACGACAATTACTATACTCATTACTGTTATTATTATCAATCTAACTCATATTATTAGGCATATTATGCTTATATGATCGATAGAACGATAATTACTATACATATTACTCTTATTATTATCAATCTAACTCATATTATTAGCCATATTATGCTTATATGATCGATAGGACGACAATTACTATACTCATTACTGTTATTATTATCAATCTAACTCATATTATTAGTCATATTATGCAGATATGATCGATAGAACGACAATTACTATACTCATTACTCTTATTATTATCAATGTAACTCATATTATTAGCTATATTATGCTTATATGATCGATAGACCGACATTTACTAAACTTATTACACTCACTATTATCAATCTAACTCATATTATTAACCATATTATGCAGATATGATCGATAGAACGACAATTACTATACTCACTACTCTTATTATTATCAATCTAACTCATATTATTAGCCATATTATGCTTATATGATCGATAGGACGACAATTACTATACTCATTACTGTTATTATTATGAATCTAACTCATATTATTAGCCATATTATGCTTATATGATCGATAGAACGACAATTACTATACTTATTACTCTTATTATTATCAATGTAACTAATATTATTAGCTATATTATGCTTATATGATCGATAGAACGACATTTACTAAACTTATTACACTCACTATTATCAATGTAACTCATATTATTAACCATATTATGCAGATATGATCGATAGAACGACAATTACTATACTCATTACTCTTATTATTATCAATCTAACTCATATTATTAACCATATTATGCAGATATGATCGATAGAACGACAATTACTAGACTCATTACTCTTATTATTATCAATCTAACTCATATTATTAGCCATATTATGCTTATATGATCGATAGAACGACAATTACTATACTTATTACTCTTATTATTATCAATGTAACTCATATTATTAGCTATATTATGCTTATATGATCGATAGAACGACATTTACTAAACTTATTACACTCACTATTATCAATGTAACTCATATTATTAACCATATTATGCAGATATGATCGATAGAACGACAATTACTATACTCATTACACTTATTATTATCAATCTAACTCATATTATTAACCATATTATGCAGATATGATCGATAGAACGACAATTACTATACTCATTACTCTTATTATTATCAATCTAACTCATATTATTAGCTATATTATGCTTATATGATCGATAGAACGACATTTACTAAACTTATTACACTCACTTTTATCAGTCTAACTCATATTATTAACCATATTATGCAGATATGATCGATAGAACGACAATTACTATACTCATTACTCCTATTATTATCAATCTAACTCATATTATTAGCCATATTATGGTTATATGACCGATAGAACGGCAATTACTATACTTATTACTCTTATTATTATCAATCTAACTCATATTATTAGCCACATTATGCTTATATGATCGATAGTACGACAATTACTATACTCATTACTCTTACTATTATCAATCTAACTCATATTATTAGACATATTCTGCTTATATGATCGATAGAACGACAATTACTATACTTATTACACTCACTATTATCAATCTAACTCATATTATTAGCCATATTATGCTTATATGATCGATAGAACGACAATTACTATACTTATTACTCTTATTATTATCAATCTAACTCATATTATTAGCCATATTATGCTCATATGACCGATAGAACGACAATTACTATACTTATTACACTCACTATTATCAATCTAACTCATATTATTAGCCATATTATGCTTATATGATCGATAGAACGACAATTACTATACTCACTACTCTTATTATTATCAATCTAACTCATATTATTAGCCATATTATGCTTATATGATCGATAGGACGACAATTACTATACTCATTACTGTTATTATTATCAATCTAACTCATATTATTAGCCATATTATGCTTATATGATCGATAGAACGACAATTACTATACTCATTACTCTTATTATTATCAATCTAACTCATATTATTAGCCATATTATGCTTATATGATCGATAGTACGACAATTACTATACGCATTACTCTTACTATTATCAATCTAACTCATATTATTAGCCATATTCTGCTTATATGATAGATAGAACGACAATTACTATACTTATTACACTCACTATTATCAATCTAACTCATATTATTAGCCATATTATGCTTATATGATCGATAGAACGACAATTACTATACTTATTACTCTTATTATTATCAATGTAACTCATATTATTAGCTATATTATGCTTATATGATCGATAGAACGACATTTACTAAACTTATTACACTCACTATTATCAATCTAACTCATATTATTAACCATATTATGCAGATATGATCGATAGAACGACAATTACTATACACATTACTCTTATTATTATCAATCTAACTCATATTATTAGCCATATTATGCTTATATGATCGATAGGACGACAATTACTATACTCATTACTGTTATTATTATCAATCTAACTCATATTATTAGGCATATTATGCTTATATGATCGATAGAACGATAATTACTATACATATTACTCTTATTATTATCAATCTAACTCATATTATTAGCCATATTATGCTTATATGATCGATAGGACGACAGTTACTATACATATTACTCTTATTATTATCAATCTAACTCATATTATTAGCCATATTATGCTTATATGATCGATAGGACGACAATTACTATACTCATTACTGTTATTATTATCAATCTAACTCATATTATTAGCCATATTATGCTTATATGATCGATAGAACGACAATTACTATACTCATTACTCTTATTATTATCAATCTAACTCATATTATTAGCCATATTATGCTTATATGATCGATAGTACGACAATTACTATACGCATTACTCTTACTATTATCAATCTAACTCATATTATTAGCCATATTCTGCTTATATGATCGATAGAGCGACAATTACTATACTTATTACACTCACTATTATCAATCTAACTCATATTATTAGCCTTATTATGCTTATATGATCGATAGAACGACAGTTACTATACATATTACTCTTATTATTATCAATCTAACTCATATTATTAGCCATATTATGCTTATATGATCGATAGGACGACAATTACTATACTCATTACTGTTATTATTATCAATCTAACTCATATTATTAGGCATATTATGCTTATATGATCGATAGAACGATAATTACTATACATATTACTCTTATTATTATCAATCTAACTCATATTATTAGCCATATCATGCTTATATGATCGATAGGACGACAATTACTATACTCATTACTGTTATTATTATCAATCTAACTCATATTATTAGTCATATTATGCAGATATGATCGATAGAACGACAATTACTATACTCATTACTCTTATTATTATCAATGTAACTCATATTATTAGCTATATTATGCTTATATGATCGATAGAACGACATTTACTAAACTTATTACACTCACTATTATCAATCTAACTCATATTATTAACCATATTATGCAGATATGATCGATAGAACGACAATTACTATACACACTACTCTTATTATTATCAATCTAACTCATATTATTAGCCATATTATGCTTATATGATCGATAGAACGACAATTACTATACTTATTACTCTTATTATTATCAATGTAACTCCTATTATTAGCTATATTATGCTTATATGATCGATAGAACGACATTTACTAAACTTATTACACTCACTTTTATCAGTCTAACTCATATTATTAGTCATATTATGCTTATATGATCGATAGGACGACAATTACTATACTCATTACTGTTATTATTATCAATCTAACTCATTATATTAGCCATATTATGCTTATATGATCGATAGAACGACAATTACTGTACTTATTACTCTTATTATTATCAATCTAACTCATATTATTAGCCATATTATGCTTATATGATCGATAGAACGACAATTACTATACTCATTTCTCTTATTATTATCAATCTCACTCATATTATTAGCCATATTATGCTTATATTATCGATAGAACGACAATTACTAAACTTATTACACTCACTATTATCAATCTAACTCATATTATTAACCATATTATGCAGATACGATCGATAGAACGACAATTACTATACTCATTACTCTTATTATTATCAATCTAACTCATATTATTAGCCATATTATGCTTATGTGATCGATAGGACGACAATTACTATACTCATTACTGTTATTATTATCAATCTAACTCATATTATTAGCCATATTATGCTTATATGATCGATAGAACGACATTTACTAAACTTATTACACTCACTATTATCAATCTAACTCATATTATTAGCCATATTATGCTTATATGATCGATAGAACGACAATTACTATACTTATTACTCTTATTATTATCAATGTAACTCATATTATTAGCTATATTATGCTTATATGATCGATAGAACGACATTTACTAAACTTATTACACTCACTATTATCAATCTAACTCATATTATTAGCCATATTATGCTTATATGATCGATAGAACGACAATAACTATACTCATTACTCTTACTATTATCAATCTAACTCATATTATTAGCTATATTATGCTTATATGATCGATAGGACGACAATTACTATACTTATTAATCTTATTATTATCAATCTAACTCATATTATTAGCCATATTATGCTTATATGATCGATAGAACGACAATTACTATACTTATTACACTCACTATTATCAATCTAACTCATATTATTAACCATATTATGCAGATATGATCGATAGAACGACAATTACTATACTCATTACTCTTATCATTATCAATCTAACTCATATTATTAGCCATATTATGCTTATATGATCGATAGGACGACAATTACTATACTCATTACTGTTATTATTATCAATCTAACTCATATTATTAGCCATATTATGCTTATATGATCGATAGAACGATAATTACTATACATATTACTCTTATTATTATCAATCTAACTCATATTATTAGCCATATTATGCTTATATGATCGATAGGACGACAATTACTATACTCATTACTGTTATTATTATCAATCTAACTCATATTATTAGCCATATTATGCTTATAAGATCGATAGAACGACAATTACTATACTTACTACTCTTATTATTATCAATGTAACTCATATTATTAGCTATATTATGCTTATATGATCGATAGAACGACATTTACTAAACTTATTGCACTCACTATTATCAATGGAACTCATAATATTAACCATATTATGCAGATATGATCGATAGAACGACAATTACTATACTCATTACTCTTATTATTATCAATCTATCTCATATTATTAACCATATTATGCAGATATGATCGATAGAACGACAATTACTAGAATCATTATTCTTATTATTATCAATCTAACTCATATTATTAGCCATATTATGCTTATATGATCGATAGAACGACAATTACTATACTCATTACTCTTATTATTATCAACCTAACTCATATTATTAGCTATATTATGCTTATATGATCGATAGAACGACAATTACTATACTTATTACTCTTATTATTATCAATGTAACTCATATTATTAGCTATATTATGCTTATATGATCGATAGAACGACATTTTCTAAACTTATTACACTCACTATTATCAATCTAACTCATATTATTAACCATATTATGCAGATATGATCGATAGAACGACAATTACTATACACATTACTCTTATTATTATCAATCTAACTCATATTATTAGCCATATTATGCTTATATGATCGATAGGACGACAATTACTATACTCATTACTGTTATTATTATCAATCTAACTCATATTATTAGGCATATTATGCTTATATGATCGATAGAACGATAATTACTATACGCATTACTCTTACTATTATCAATCTAACTCATATTATTAGCCATATTCTGCTTATATGATCGATAGAGCGACAATTACTATACTTATTACACTCACTATTATCAATCTAACTCATATTATTAGCCTTATTATGCTTATATGATCGATAGAACGACAGTTACTATACATATTACTCTTATTATTATCAATCTAACTCATATTATTAGCCATATTATGCTTATATGATCGATAGGACGACAATTACTATACTCATTACTGTTATTATTATCAATCTAACTCATATTATTAGGCATATTATGCTTATATGATCGATAGAACGATAATTACTATACATATTACTCTCATTATTATCAATCTAACTCATATTATTAGCCATATTATGCTTATATGATCGATAGGACGACAATTACTATACTCATTACTGTTATTATTATCAATCTAACTCATATTATTAGTCATATTATGCAGATATGATCGATAGAACGACAATTACTATACTCATTACTCTTATTATTATCAATGTAACTCATATTATTAGCTATATTATGCTTATATGATCGATAGACCGACATTTACTAAACTTATTACACTCACTATTATCAATCTAACTCATATTATTAACCATATTATGCAGATATGATCGATAGAACGACAATTACTATACTCACTACTCTTATTATTATCAATCTAACTCATATTATTAGCCATATTATGCTTATATGATCGATAGGACGACAATTACTATACTCATTACTGTTATTATTATGAATCTAACTCATATTATTAGCCATATTATGCTTATATGATCGATAGAACGACAATTACTATACTTATTACTCTTATTATTATCAATGTAACTAATATTATTAGCTATATTATGCTTATATGATCGATAGAACGACATTTACTAAACTTATTACACTCACTATTATCAATGTAACTCATATTATTAACCATATTATGCAGATATGATCGATAGAACGACAATTACTATACTCATTACTCTTATTATTATCAATCTAACTCATATTATTAACCATATTATGCAGATATGATCGATAGAACGACAATTACTAGACTCATTACTCTTATTATTATCAATCTAACTCATATTATTAGCCATATTATGCTTATATGATCGATAGAACGACAATTACTATACTTATTACTCTTATTATTATCAATGTAACTCATATTATTAGCTATATTATGCTTATATGATAGATAGAACGACATTTACTAAACTTATTACACTCACTATTATCAATGTAACTCATATTATTAACCATATTATGCAGATATGATCGATAGAACGACAATTACTATACTCATTACACTTATTATTATCAATCTAACTCATATTATTAACCATATTATGCAGATATGATCGATAGAACGACAATTACTATACTCATTACTCTTATTATTATCAATCTAACTCATATTATTAGCTATATTATGCTTATATGATCGATAGAACGACATTTACTAAACTTATTACACTCACTTTTATCAGTCTAACTCATATTATTAACCATATTATGCAGATATGATCGATAGAACGACAATTACTATACTCATTACTCCTATTATTATCAATCTAACTCATATTATTAGCCATATTATGGTTATATGACCGATAGAACGGCAATTACTATACTTATTACTCTTATTATTATCAATCTAACTCATATTATTAGCCACATTATGCTTATATGATCGATAGTACGACAATTACTATACTCATTACTCTTACTATTATCAATCTAACTCATATTATTAGACATATTCTGCTTATATGATCGATAGAACGACAATTACTATACTTATTACACTCACTATTATCAATCTAACTCATATTATTAGCCATATTATGCTTATATGATCGATAGAACGACAATTACTATACTTATTACTCTTATTATTATCAATCTAACTCATATTATTAGCCATATTATGCTCATATGACCGATAGAACGACAATTACTATACTTATTACACTCACTATTATCAATCTAACTCATATTATTAGCCATATTATGCTTATATGATCGATAGAACGACAATTACTATACTTATTACTCTTATTATTATCAATCTAACTCATATTATTAGCCATATTATGCTCATATGACCGATAGAACGACAATTACTATACTTATTACACTCACTATTACCAATCTAACTCATATTATTAACCATATTATGCAGATATGATCGATAGAACGACAATTACTATACTCACTACTCTTATTATTATCAATCTAACTCATATTATTAGCCATATTATGCTTATATGATCGATAGGACGACAATTACTATACTCATTACTGTTATTATTATCAATCTAACTCATATTATTAGCCATATTATGCTTATATGATCGATAGAACGACAATTACTATACTCATTACTCTTATTATTATCAATCTAACTCATATTATTAGCCATATTATGCTTATATGATCGATAGTACGACAATTACTATACGCATTACTCTTACTATTATCAATCTAACTCATATTATTAGCCATATTCTGCTTATATGATAGATAGAACGACAATTACTATACTTATTACACTCACTATTATCAATCTAACTCATATTATTAGCCATATTATGCTTATATGATCGATAGAACGACAATTACTATACTTATTACTCTTATTATTATCAATGTAACTCATATTATTAGCTATATTATGCTTATATGATCGATAGAACGACATTTACTAAACTTATTACACTCACTATTATCAATCTAACTCATATTATTAACCATATTATGCAGATATGATCGATAGAACGACAATTACTATACACATTACTCTTATTATTATCAATCTAACTCATATTATTAGCCATATTATGCTTATATGATCGATAGGACGACAATTACTATACTCATTACTGTTATTATTATCAATCTAACTCATATTATTAGGCATATTATGCTTATATGATCGATAGAACGATAATTACTATACATATTACTCTTATTATTATCAATCTAACTCATATTATTAGCCATATTATGCTTATATGATCGATAGGACGACAGTTACTATACATATTACTCTTATTATTATCAATCTAACTCATATTATTAGCCATATTATGCTTATATGATCGATAGGACGACAATTACTATACTCATTACTGTTATTATTATCAATCTAACTCATATTATTAGCCATATTATGCTTATATGATCGATAGAACGACAATTACTATACTCATTACTCTTATTATTATCAATCTAACTCATATTATTAGTCATATTATGCAGATATGATCGATAGAACGACAATTACTATACTCATTACTCTTATTATTATCAATGTAACTCATATTATTAGCTATATTATGCTTATATGATCGATAGAACGACATTTACTAAACTTATTACACTCACTATTATCAATCTAACTCATATTATTAACCATATTATGCAGATATGATCGATAGAACGACAATTACTATACACACTACTCTTATTATTATCAATCTAACTCATATTATTAGCCATATTATGCTTATATGATCGATAGAACGACAATTACTATACTTATTACTCTTATTATTATCAATGTAACTCCTATTATTAGCTATATTATGCTTATATGATCGATAGAACGACATTTACTAAACTTATTACACTCACTTTTATCAGTCTAACTCATATTATTAGTCATATTATGCTTATATGATCGATAGGACGACAATTACTATACTCATTACTGTTATTATTATCAATCTAACTCATTATATTAGCCATATTATGCTTATATGATCGATAGAACGACAATTACTGTACTTATTACTCTTATTATTATCAATCTAACTCATATTATTAGCCATATTATGCTTATATGATCGATAGAACGACAATTACTATACTCATTTCTCTTATTATTATCAATCTCACTCATATTATTAGCCATATTATGCTTATATTATCGATAGAACGACAATTACTAAACTTATTACACTCACTATTATCAATCTAACTCATATTATTAACCATATTATGCAGATACGATCGATAGAACGACAATTACTATACTCATTACTCTTATTATTATCAATCTAACTCATATTATTAGCCATATTATGCTTATGTGATCGATAGGACGACAATTACTATACTCATTACTGTTATTATTATCAATCTAACTCATATTATTAGCCATATTATGCTTATATGATCGATAGAACGACATTTACTAAACTTATTACACTCACTATTATCAATCTAACTCATATTATTAGCCATATTATGCTTATATGATCGATAGAACGACAATTACTATACTTATTACTCTTATTATTATCAATGTAACTCATATTATTAGCTATATTATGCTTATATGATCGATAGAACGACATTTACTAAACTTATTACACTCACTATTATCAATCTAACTCATATTATTAGCCATATTATGCTTATATGATCGATAGAACGACAATTACTATACTCATTACTCTTATTATTATCAATCTAACTCATATTATTAGCTATATTATGCTTATATGATCGATAGAACGACATTTACTAAACTTATTACACTCACTTTTATCAATATAACTCATATTATTAGCCATATTATGCTTATATTATCGATGGAACGACAATCACTAAACTTATTACACTCACTGTTATCATTCTAACTAATATTATTAACCATATTATGCAGATATGATCGATAGAACGACAATTACTAGACTCATTACTCTTATTATTATCAATCTAACTCATATTATTAGCCACATTATGCTTATATGATCGATAGTACGACAATTGCTATACTCATTACTGTTATTATTATCAATCTAACTCTAATTATTAGCGATATTGTGCTTATATGATCGATAGAACGATAATTACTATACATATTACTCTTATTATTATCAATCTAACTCATATTATTAGCCATATTATGCTTATATGATCGATAGGACGACAATTACTATACTCATTACTGTTATTATTATCAATCTAACTCATATTATTAGCCATATTATGCTTATAAGATCGATAGAACGACAATTACTATACTCATTACTCTTATTATTATCAATGTAACTCATATTATTAGCTATATTATGCTTATATGATCGATAGACCGACATTTACTAAACTTATTACACTCACTATTATCAATCTAACTCATATTATTAACCATATTATGCAGATATGATCGATAGAACGACAATTACTATACTCACTACTCTTATTATTATCAATCTAACTCATATTATTAGCCATATTATGCTTATATGATCGATAGGACGACAATTACTATACTCATTACTGTTATTATTATGAATCTAACTCATATTATTAGCCATATTATGCTTATATGATCGATAGAACGACAATTACTATACTTATTACTCTTATTATTATCAATGTAACTAATATTATTAGCTATATTATGCTTATATGATCGATAGAACGACATTTACTAAACTTATTACACTCACTATTATCAATGTAACTCATATTATTAACCATATTATGCAGATATGATCGATAGAACGACAATTACTATACTCATTACTCTTATTATTATCAATCTAACTCATATTATTAACCATATTATGCAGATATGATCGATAGAACGACAATTACTAGACTCATTACTCTTATTATTATCAATCTAACTCATATTATTAGCCATATTATGCTTATATGATCGATAGAACGACAATTACTATACTTATTACTCTTATTATTATCAATGTAACTCATATTATTAGCTATATTATGCTTATATGATAGATAGAACGACATTTACTAAACTTATTACACTCACTATTATCAATGTAACTCATATTATTAACCATATTATGCAGATATGATCGATAGAACGACAATTACTATACTCATTACACTTATTATTATCAATCTAACTCATATTATTAACCATATTATGCAGATATGATCGATAGAACGACAATTACTATACTCATTACTCTTATTATTATCAATCTAACTCATATTATTAGCTATATTATGCTTATATGATCGATAGAACGACATTTACTAAACTTATTACACTCACTTTTATCAGTCTAACTCATATTATTAACCATATTATGCAGATATGATCGATAGAACGACAATTACTATACTCATTACTCCTATTATTATCAATCTAACTCATATTATTAGCCATATTATGGTTATATGACCGATAGAACGGCAATTACTATACTTATTACTCTTATTATTATCAATCTAACTCATATTATTAGCCACATTATGCTTATATGATCGATAGTACGACAATTACTATACTCATTACTCTTACTATTATCAATCTAACTCATATTATTAGACATATTCTGCTTATATGATCGATAGAACGACAATTACTATACTTATTACACTCACTATTATCAATCTAACTCATATTATTAGCCATATTATGCTTATATGATCGATAGAACGACAATTACTATACTTATTACTCTTATTATTATCAATCTAACTCATATTATTAGCCATATTATGCTCATATGACCGATAGAACGACAATTACTATACTTATTACACTCACTATTATCAATCTAACTCATATTATTAGCCATATTATGCTTATATGATCGATAGAACGACAATTACTATACTTATTACTCTTATTATTATCAATCTAACTCATATTATTAGCCATATTATGCTCATATGACCGATAGAACGACAATTACTATACTTATTACACTCACTATTACCAATCTAACTCATATTATTAACCATATTATGCAGATATGATCGATAGAACGACAATTACTATACTCACTACTCTTATTATTATCAATCTAACTCATATTATTAGCCATATTATGCTTATATGATCGATAGGACGACAATTACTATACTCATTACTGTTATTATTATCAATCTAACTCATATTATTAGCCATATTATGCTTATATGATCGATAGAACGACAATTACTATACTCATTACTCTTATTATTATCAATCTAACTCATATTATTAGCCATATTATGCTTATATGATCGATAGTACGACAATTACTATACGCATTACTCTTACTATTATCAATCTAACTCATATTATTAGCCATATTCTGCTTATATGATAGATAGAACGACAATTACTATACTTATTACACTCACTATTATCAATCTAACTCATATTATTAGCCATATTATGCTTATATGATCGATAGAACGACAATTACTATACTTATTACTCTTATTATTATCAATGTAACTCATATTATTAGCTATATTATGCTTATATGATCGATAGAACGACATTTACTAAACTTATTACACTCACTATTATCAATCTAACTCATATTATTAACCATATTATGCAGATATGATCGATAGAACGACAATTACTATACACATTACTCTTATTATTATCAATCTAACTCATATTATTAGCCATATTATGCTTATATGATCGATAGGACGACAATTACTATACTCATTACTGTTATTATTATCAATCTAACTCATATTATTAGGCATATTATGCTTATATGATCGATAGAACGATAATTACTATACATATTACTCTTATTATTATCAATCTAACTCATATTATTAGCCATATTATGCTTATATGATCGATAGGACGACAGTTACTATACATATTACTCTTATTATTATCAATCTAACTCATATTATTAGCCATATTATGCTTATATGATCGATAGGACGACAATTACTATACTCATTACTGTTATTATTATCAATCTAACTCATATTATTAGCCATATTATGCTTATATGATCGATAGAACGACAATTACTATACTCATTACTCTTATTATTATCAATCTAACTCATATTATTAGTCATATTATGCAGATATGATCGATAGAACGACAATTACTATACTCATTACTCTTATTATTATCAATGTAACTCATATTATTAGCTATATTATGCTTATATGATCGATAGAACGACATTTACTAAACTTATTACACTCACTATTATCAATCTAACTCATATTATTAACCATATTATGCAGATATGATCGATAGAACGACAATTACTATACACACTACTCTTATTATTATCAATCTAACTCATATTATTAGCCATATTATGCTTATATGATCGATAGAACGACAATTACTATACTTATTACTCTTATTATTATCAATGTAACTCCTATTATTAGCTATATTATGCTTATATGATCGATAGAACGACATTTACTAAACTTATTACACTCACTTTTATCAGTCTAACTCATATTATTAGTCATATTATGCTTATATGATCGATAGGACGACAATTACTATACTCATTACTGTTATTATTATCAATCTAACTCATTATATTAGCCATATTATGCTTATATGATCGATAGAACGACAATTACTGTACTTATTACTCTTATTATTATCAATCTAACTCATATTATTAGCCATATTATGCTTATATGATCGATAGAACGACAATTACTATACTCATTTCTCTTATTATTATCAATCTCACTCATATTATTAGCCATATTATGCTTATATTATCGATAGAACGACAATTACTAAACTTATTACACTCACTATTATCAATCTAACTCATATTATTAACCATATTATGCAGATACGATCGATAGAACGACAATTACTATACTCATTACTCTTATTATTATCAATCTAACTCATATTATTAGCCATATTATGCTTATGTGATCGATAGGACGACAATTACTATACTCATTACTGTTATTATTATCAATCTAACTCATATTATTAGCCATATTATGCTTATATGATCGATAGAACGACATTTACTAAACTTATTACACTCACTATTATCAATCTAACTCATATTATTAGCCATATTATGCTTATATGATCGATAGAACGACAATTACTATACTTATTACTCTTATTATTATCAATGTAACTCATATTATTAGCTATATTATGCTTATATGATCGATAGAACGACATTTACTAAACTTATTACACTCACTATTATCAATCTAACTCATATTATTAGCCATATTATGCTTATATGATCGATAGAACGACAATTACTATACTCATTACTCTTATTATTATCAATCTAACTCATATTATTAGCTATATTATGCTTATATGATCGATAGAACGACATTTACTAAACTTATTACACTCACTTTTATCAATATAACTCATATTATTAGCCATATTATGCTTATATTATCGATGGAACGACAATCACTAAACTTATTACACTCACTGTTATCATTCTAACTAATATTATTAACCATATTATGCAGATATGATCGATAGAACGACAATTACTAGACTCATTACTCTTATTATTATCAATCTAACTCATATTATTAGCCACATTATGCTTATATGATCGATAGTACGACAATTGCTATACTCATTACTGTTATTATTATCAATCTAACTCTAATTATTAGCGATATTGTGCTTATATGATCGATAGAACGATAATTACTATACATATTACTCTTATTATTATCAATCTAACTCATATTATTAGCCATATTATGCTTATATGATCGATAGGACGACAATTACTATACTCATTACTGTTATTATTATCAATCTAACTCATATTATTAGCCATATTATGCTTATAAGATCGATAGAACGACAATTACTATACTTACTACTCTTACTATTATCAATCTAACTCATATTATTAACCATATTATGCAGATATGATCGATAGAACGACAATTACTAGACTCATTACTCTTATTATTATCAATCTAACTCATATTATTAGCCATATTATGCTTATATGATCGATAGAACGACAATTACTATACTCATTACTCTTATTATTATCAATCTAACTCATATTATTAGCTATATTATGCTTATATGATCGATAGAACGACATTTACTAAACTTATTACACTCACTTTTATCAATCTAACTCATATTATTAGCCATATTATGCTTATATTATCGATGGAACGACAATCACTAAACTTATTACACTCACTGTTATCATTCTAACTAATATTATTAACCATATTATGCAGATATGATCGATAGAACGACAATTACTAGACTCATTACTCTTATTATTATCAATCTAACTCATATTATTAGCCACATTATGCTTATGTGATCGATAGGACGCAATTACTATACTCATTACTGTTATTATTATCAATCTAACTCATATTATTAACCATATTATGCAGATATGATCGATAGAACGACAATTACTATACTCATTACTCTTATTATTATCAATCTAACTCATATTATTAACCATATTATGCAGATATGATCGATAGAACGACAATTACTAGACTCATTATTCTTATTATTATCAATCTAACTCATATTATTAGCCATATTATGCTTATATGATCGATAGAACGACAATTACTATACTCATTACTCTTATTATTATCAATCTAACTCATATTATTAGCTATATTATGCTTATATGATTGATAGAACGACGATTACTATACTTATTAATCTTATTATTATCAATCTAACTCATATTATTAGCCATATTATGCTTATATGATCGATAGAACGACAATTACTATACTTATTACACTCACTATTATCAATCTAACTCATATTATTAACCACATTATGCAGATACGATCGATAGAACGACAATAACTATACTCATTACTCTTACTATTATCAATCTAACTCATATTATTAGCCATATTCTGCTTATATGATCGATAGAACGACAATTACTATACTTATTACACTCACTATTATCAATCTAACTCATATTATTAGCCATATTATGCTTATATGATCGATAGAACGACATTTACTAAACTTATTACACACACTATTATCAATCTAACTCATATTATTAACCATATTATGCAGATATGATCGATAGAACGACAATTACTATACTCATTACTCCTATTATTATCAATCTAACTCATATTATTAGCCATATTATGGTTATATGACCGATAGAACGACAATTACTATACTTATTACTCTTATTATTATCAATCTAACTCATATTATTAGCCACATTATGCTTATATGATCGATAGTACGACAATTACTATACTCATTACTCTTACTATTATCAATCTAACTCATATTATTAGCCATATTCTGCTTATATGATGGATAGAACGACAATTACTATACTTATTACACTCACTATTATCAATCTAACTCATATTATTAGCCATATTATGCTTATATGATCGATAGAACGACAATTACTATACATATTACTCTTATTATTATCAATCTAACTCATATTATTAGCCATATTATGCTCATATGACCGATAGAACGACAATTACTATACTTATTACACTCACTATTATCAATCTAACTCATATTATTAGCCATATTATGCTTATATGATCGATAGAACGACAATTACTATACTTATTACTCTTATTATTATCAATCTAACTCATATTATTAGCCATATTATGCTCATATGACCGATAGAACGACAATTACTATACTTATTACACTCACTATTACCAATCTAACTCATATTATTAACCATATTATGCAGATATGATCGATAGAACGACAATTACTATACTCACTACTCTTATTATTATCAATCTAACTCATATTATTAACCATATTATGCTTATATGATCGATAGAACGACAATTACTATACTCATTACTGTTATTATTATCAATCTAACTCATATTATTAGCCATATTATGCTTATAAGATCGATAGAACGACAATTACTATACTTACTACTCTTATTATTATCAATGTAACTCATATTATTAGCTATATTATGCTTATATGATCGATAGAACGACATTTACTAAACTTATTGCACTCACTATTATCAATGTAACTCATAATATTAACCATATTATGCAGATATGATCGATAGAACGACAATTACTATACTCATTACTCTTATTATTATCAATCTAACTCATATTATTAACCATATTATGCAGATATGATCGATAGAACGACAATTACTAGACTCATTATTCTTATTATTATCAATCTAACTCATATTATTAGCCATATTATGCTTATATGATCGATAGAACGACAATTACTATACTCATTACTCTTATTATTATCAATCTAACTCATATTATTAGCTATATTATGCTTATATGATTGATAGAACGACGATTACTATACTTATTAATCTTATTATTATCAATCTAACTCATATTATTAGCCATATTATGCTTATATGATCGATAGAACGACAATTACTATACTTATTACACTCACTATTATCAATCTAACTCATATTATTAACCACATTATGCAGATACGATCGATAGAACGACAATAACTATACTCATTACTCTTACTATTATCAATCTAACTCATATTATTAGCCATATTCTGCTTATATGATCGATAGAACGACAATTACTATACTTATTACACTCACTATTATCAATCTAACTCATATTATTAGCCATATTATGCTTATATGATCGATAGAACGACATTTACTAAACTTATTACACACACTATTATCAATCTAACTCATATTATTAACCATATTATGCAGATATGATCGATAGAACGACAATTACTATACTCATTACTCCTATTATTATCAATCTAACTCATATTATTAGCCATATTATGGTTATATGACCGATAGAACGACAATTACTATACTTATTACTCTTATTATTATCAATCTAACTCATATTATTAGCCACATTATGCTTATATGATCGATAGTACGACAATTACTATACTCATTACTCTTACTATTATCAATCTAACTCATATTATTAGCCATATTCTGCTTATATGATGGATAGAACGACAATTACTATACTTATTACACTCACTATTATCAATCTAACTCATATTATTAGCCATATTATGCTTATATGATCGATAGAACGACAATTACTATACATATTACTCTTATTTTTATCAATCTAACTCATATTATTAGCCATATTATGCTCATATGACCGATAGAACGACAATTACTATACTTATTACACTCACTATTATCAATCTAACTCATATTATTAGCCATATTATGCTTATATGATCGATAGAACGACAATTACTATACTTATTACTCTTATTATTATCAATCTAACTCATATTATTAGCCATATTATGCTCATATGACCGATAGAACGACAATTACTATACTTATTACACTCACTATTACCAATCTAACTCATATTATTAACCATATTATGCAGATATGATCGATAGAACGACAATTACTATACTCACTACTCTTATTATTATCAATCTAACTCATATTATTAACCATATTATGCTTATATGATCGATAGAACGACAATTACTATACTCATTACTGTTATTATTATCAATCTAACTCATATTATTAGCCATATTATGCTTATAAGATCGATAGAACGACAATTACTATACTTACTACTCTTATTATTATCAATGTAACTCATATTATTAGCTATATTATGCTTATATGATCGATAGAACGACATTTACTAAACTTATTGCACTCACTATTATCAATGTAACTCATAATATTAACCATATTATGCAGATATGATCGATAGAACGACAATTACTATACTCATTACTCTTATTATTATCAATCTAACTCATATTATTAACCATATTATGCAGATATGATCGATAGAACGACAATTACTAGACTCATTATTCTTATTATTATCAATCTAACTCATATTATTAGCCATATTATGCTTATATGATCGATAGAGCGACAATTACTATACTCATTACTGTTATTATTATCAATCTAACTCATATTACTAGCCATATTATGCTTATATGATCGATAGAACGACAATTACTATACTTATTACTCTTATTATTATCAATGTAACTCATATTATTAGCTATATTATGCTTATATGATCGATAGAACGACATTTACTAAACTTATTACACTCACTATTATCAATGTAACTCATATTATTAACCATATTATGCAGATATGATCGATAGAACGACAATTACTATACTCATTACACTTATTATTATCAATCTAACTCATATTATTAACCATATTATGCAGATATGATCGATAGAACGACAATTACTAGACTCATTACTCTTATTATTATCAATCTAACTCATATTATTAGCCATATTATGCTTATATGATCGATAGAACGACAATTACTATACTCATTACTCTTATTATTATCAATCTAACTCATATTATTAGCTATATTATGCTTATATGATCGATAGAACGACATTTACTAAACTTATTACACTCACTTTTATCAGTCTAACTCATATTATTAGTCATATTATGCTTATATGATCGATAGGACGACAATTACTATACTCATTACTGTTATTATTATCAATCTAACTCATTATATTAGCCATATTATGCTTATATGATCGATAGAACGACAATTACTGTACTTATTACTCTTATTATTATCAATCTAACTCATATTATTAGCCATATTATGCTTATATGATCGATAGGACGACAATTACTATACTCATTACTGTTATTATTATCAATCTAACTCATATTATTAGCCATATTATGCTTATATGATCGATAGAACGACATTTACTAAACTTATTACACTCACTATTATCAATGTAACTCATATTATTAACCATATTATGCAGATATGATCGATAGAACGACAATTACTATACTCATTACTCTTACTATTATCAATCTAACTCATATTATTAACCATATTATGCAGATATGATCGATAGAACGACAATTACTAGACTCATTACTCTTATTATTATCAATCTAACTCATATTATTAGCCATATTATGCTTATATGATCGATAGAACGACAATTACTATACTCATTACTCTTATTATTATCAATCTAACTCATATTATTAGCTATATTATGCTTATATGATCGATAGAACGACATTTACTAAACTTATTACACTCACTGTTATCATTCTAACTAATATTATTAACCATATTATGCAGATATGATCGATAGAACGACAATTACTAGACTCATTACTCTTATTATTATCAATCTAACTCATATTATTAGCCACATTATGCTTATATGATCGATAGTACGACAATTGCTATACTCATTACTCTTACTATTATCAATCTAACTCATATTATTAGCCATATTCTGCTTATGTGATCGATAGGACGCAATTACTATACTCATTACTGTTATTATTATCAATCTAACTCATATTATTAACCATATTATGCAGATATGATCGATAGAACGACAATTACTATACTCATTACTCTTATTATTATCAATCTAACTCATATTATTAACCATATTATGCAGATATGATCGATAGAACGACAATTACTAGACTCATTATTCTTATTATTATCAATCTAACTCATATTATTAGCCATATTATGCTTATATGATCGATAGAACGACAATTACTATACTCATTACTCTTATTATTATCAATCTAACTCATATTATTAGCTATATTATGCTTATATGATTGATAGAACGACGATTACTATACTTATTAATCTTATTATTATCAATCTAACTCATATTATTAGCCATATTATGCTTATATGATCGATAGAACGACAATTACTATACTTATTACACTCACTATTATCAATCTAACTCATATTATTAACCACATTATGCAGATACGATCGATAGAACGACAATAACTATACTCATTACTCTTACTATTATCAATCTAACTCATATTATTAGCCATATTCTGCTTATATGATCGATAGAACGACAATTACTATACTTATTACACTCACTATTATCAATCTAAATCATATTATTAGCCATATTATGCTTATATGATCGATAGAACGACATTTACTAAACTTATTACACACACTATTATCAATCTAACTCATATTATTAACCATATTATGCAGATATGATCGATAGAACGACAATTACTATACTCATTACTCCTATTATTATCAATCTAACTCATATTATTAGCCATATTATGGTTATATGACCGATAGAACGACAATTACTATACTTATTACTCTTATTATTATCAATCTAACTCATATTATTAGCCACATTATGCTTATATGATCGATAGTACGACAATTACTATACTCATTACTCTTACTATTATCAATCTAACTCATATTATTAGCCATATTCTGCTTATATGATGGATAGAACGACAATTACTATACTTATTACACTCACTATTATCAATCTAACTCATATTATTAGCCATATTATGCTTATATGATCGATAGAACGACAATTACTATACATATTACTCTTATTATTATCAATCTAACTCATATTATTAGCCATATTATGCTCATATGACCGATAGAACGACAATTACTATACTTATTACACTCACTATTATCAATCTAACTCATATTATTAGCCATATTATGCTTATATGATCGATAGAACGACAATTACTATACTTATTACTCTTATTATTATCAATCTAACTCATATTATTAGCCATATTATGCTCATATGACCGATAGAACGACAATTACTATACTTATTACACTCACTATTACCAATCTAACTCATATTATTAACCATATTATGCAGATATGATCGATAGAACGACAATTACTATACTCACTACTCTTATTATTATCAATCTAACTCATATTATTAACCATATTATGCTTATATGATCGATAGAACGATAATTACTATACTCATTACTGTTATTATTATCAATCTAACTCATATTATTAGCCATATTATGCTTATATGATCGATAGAACGACAATTACTATACTTATTACTCTTATTATTATCAATCTAACTCATATTATTAGCCATATTATGCTTATATGATCGATAGAACGACAATTACTATACTCATTACTCTTATTCTTATCAATCTAACTCATATTATTAGCTATATTATGCTTATATGATCGATAGAACGACATTTACTAAACTTATTACACTCACTATTATCAATGTAACTCATATTATTAACCATATTATGCAGATATGATCGATAGAACGACAATTACTATACTCATTACTCTTACTATTATCAATCTAACTCATATTATTAACCATATTATGCAGATATGATCGATAGAACGACAATTACTAGACTCATTACTCTTATTATTATCAATCGAACTCATATTATTAGCCATATTATGCTTATATGATCGATAGAACGACAATTACTATACTCATTACTCTTATTATTATCTATCTAACTCATATTATTAGCCATATTATGCTTATATGATCGGTAGAGCGACAATTACTATACCTATTACACTCACTATTATCGATCTAACTCATATTAGTAACCATATTATGGAGATATGATCGATAGAACGACCACTATTATACTTATTACACTCAATATTATCAATCTGACTCATATTATTAACCATATTATGCAGATATGATCGATAGAACGACAATTACTATACTCATTACTCTTATTATTATCAATCTAACTCATATTATTAGCCATATTATGGTTATATGACCGATAGAACGACAATTACTATACTTATTACTCTTATTATTATCAATCTAACTCATATTATTAGCCACATTATGCTTATATGATCGATAGTACGACAATTACTAAACTTATTACACTCACTGTTATCACTCTAACTAATATTATTAGCCATATTCTGCTTATATGATCGATAGGACGACAATTACTATACTCATTACTGTTATTATTATCAATCTAACTCATATTATTAGCCATATTATGCTTATATGATCGATAGAACGATAATTACTATACATATTACTCTTATTATTATCAATCTAACTCATATTATTAGCCATATTATGCTTATATGATCGATAGGACGACAATTACTATACTCATTACTGTTATTATTATCAATCTAACTCATATTATTAGCCATATTTTGCTTATAAGATCGATAGAACGACAATTACTATACTTACTACTCTTATTATTATCAATGTAACTCATATTATTAGCTATATTATGCTTATATGATCGATAGAACGACATTTACTAAACTTATTGCACTCACTATTATCAATGTAACTCATAATATTAACCATATTATGCAGATATGATCGATAGAACGACAATTACTATACTCATTACTCTTATTATTATCAATCTAACTCATATTATTAACCATATTATGCAGATATGATCGATAGAACGACAATTACTAGACTCATTATTCTTATTATTATCAATCTAACTCATATTATTAGCCATATTATGCTTATATGATCGATAGAACGACAATTACTATACTCATTACTCTTATTATTATCAACCTAACTCATATTATTAGCTATATTATGCTTATATGATCGATAGAACGATAATTACTATACATATTACTCTTATTATTATCAATCTAACTCATATTATTAGCCATATTATGCTTATATTATCGATAGGACGACAATTACTATACTTATTACTCTTATTATTATCAATCTAACTCATATTATTAGCCATATTATGGTCATATGACCGATAGAACGACAATTGCTATACTTATTACACTCACTATTACCAATCTAACTCATATTATTAACCATATTATGCAGATATGATCGATAGAACGACAATAACTATACTCATTACTCTTATTATTACCTATCTAACTCATATTATTAGCCATATTATGCTTATATGATCGATAGATCGACAATTACTATACTTATTACACTCACTATTATCAATCTAACTCATATTATTAACCATATTATGCAGATATGATCGATAGAACGACAATTACTATACTCACTACTCTTATTATTATCAATCTAACTCATATTATTAGCCACATTATGCTTATATGATCGATAGTACGACAATTACTATACTCATTACTCTTACTACTATCAATCTAACTCATATTATTAGCCATATTCTGCTTATATGATCGATAGACCGACAATTACTATACTTATTACACTCACTATTATCAATCTAACTCATATTATTAGCAATATTATGCTTATATGATCGATAGAACGACGATTACTATACATATTACTCTTATTATTATCAATCTAACTCATATTATTAACCATATTATGCTTATATGATCGATAGGACGACAATTACTATACTCATTACTGTTATTATTATCAATCTAACTCATATTATTAGGCATATTATGCTTATATGATCGATAGAACGATAATTACTATACATATTACTCTTATTATTATCAATCTAACTCATATTATTTGCCACATTATGGTTATATGATCGATAGGACGACAATTACTATACTCATTACTGTTATTATTATCAATCTAACTCATATTATTAGCCATATTATGCTTATATGATCGATAGAACGACAATTACTATACTTATTACTCTTATTATTATCAATGTAACTCATATTATTAGCCATATTATGCTTATATGATCGATAGAACGACAATTACTATACTCATTACTCTTATTATTATCAATGTAACTCATATTATTAGCTATATTATGCTTATATGATCGATAGAACGACATTTACTGAACTTATTACACTCACTATTATCAATGTAACTCATATTATTAACCATATTATGCAGATATGATCGATAGAACGACAATTACTATACCCACTACTCTTATTATTATCAATGTAACTCATATTATTAACCATATTATGCAGATATGATCGATAGAACGGCAATTACTATACTCATTACTCTTATTATTATCAATCTAACTCATATTATTAACCATATTATGCAGATATGATCGATAGAACGACAATTACTAGACTCATTATTCTTATTATTATCAATCTAACTCATATTATTAGCCATATTATGCTTATATGATCGATAGAACGACAATTACTATACTCATTACTCTTATTATTATCAATCTAACTCATATTATTAGCTATGTTATGCTTATATGATCGATAGAACGACAATTACTATACCTATTAATCTTATTATTATCAATCTAACTCATATTATTAGCCATATTATGCTTATATGATCGATAGAACGACAATTACTATACTTATTACACTCACTATTATCAATCTAACTCATATTATTAACCACATTATGCAGATATGATCGATAGAACGACAATAACTATACTCATTACTCTTATTATTATCTATCTAACTCATATTATTAGCCATATTATGCTTATATGATCGGTAGAGCGACAATTACTATACCTATTACACTCACTATTATCGATCTAACTCATATTAGTAACCATATTATGGAGATATGATCGATAGAACGACCACTATTATACTTATTACACTCAATATTATCAATCTAACTCATATTATTAACCATATTATGCAGATATGATCGATAGAACGACAATTACTATACTCATTACTCTTATTATTATCAATCTAACTCATATTATTAGCCATATTATGGTTATATGACCGATAGAACGACAATTACTATACTTATTACTCTTATTATTATCAATCTAACTCATATTATTAGCCACATTATGCTTATATGATCGATAGTACGACAATTACTATACTCATTACTCTTACTACTATCAATCTAACTCATATTATTAGCCATATTCTGCTTATATGATCGATAGACCGACAATTACTATACTTATTACACTCACTATTATCAATCTAACTCATATTATTAGCAATATTATGCTTATATGATCGATAGAACGACGATTACTATACATATTACTCTTATTATTATCAATCTAACTCATATTATTAACCATATTATGCTTATATGATCGATAGGACGACAATTACTATACTCATTACTGTTATTATTATCAATCTAACTCATATTATTAGGCATATTATGCTTATATGATCGATAGAACGATAATTACTATACATATTACTCTTATTATTATCAATCTAACTCATATTATTTGCCACATTATGGTTATATGATCGATAGGACGACAATTACTATACTCATTACTGTTATTATTATCAATCTAACTCATATTATTAGCCATATTATGCTTATATGATCGATAGAACGACAATTACTATACTTATTACTCTTATTATTATCAATGTAACTCATATTATTAGCCATATTATGCTTGTATGATCGATAGAACGACAATTACTATACTCATTACTCTTATTATTATCAATGTAACTCATATTATTAGCTATATTATGCTTATATGATCGATAGAACGACATTTACTGAACTTATTACACTCACTATTATCAATGTAACTCATATTATTAACCATATTATGCAGATATGATCGATAGAACGACAATTACTATACCCACTACTCTTATTATTATCAATGTAACTCATATTATTAACCATATTATGCAGATATGATCGATAGAACGGCAATTACTATACTCATTACTCTTATTATTATCAATCTAACTCATATTATTAACCATATTATGCAGATATGATCGATAGAACGACAATTACTAGACTCATTATTCTTATTATTATCAATCTAACTCATATTATTAGCCATATTATGCTTATATGATCGATAGAACGACAATTACTATACTCATTACTCTTATTATTATCAATCTAACTCATATTATTAGCTATGTTATGCTTATATGATCGATAGAACGACAATTACTATACTTATTAATCTTATTATTATCAATCTAACTCATATTATTAGCCATATTATGCTTATATGATCGATAGAACGACAATTACTATACTTATTACACTCACTATTATCAATCTAACTCATATTATTAACCACATTATGCAGATATGATCGATAGAACGACAATAACTATACTCATTACTCTTATTATTATCTATCTAACTCATATTATTAGCCATATTATGCTTATATGATCGGTAGAGCGACAATTACTATACCTATTACACTCACTATTATCGATCTAACTCATATTAGTAACCATATTATGGAGATATGATCGATAGAACGACCACTATTATACTTATTACACTCAATATTATCAATCTAACTCATATTATTAACCATATTATGCAGATATGATCGATAGAACGACAATTACTATACTCATTACTCTTATTATTATCAATCTAACTCATATTATTAGCCATATTATGGTTATATGACCGATAGAACGACAATTACTATACTTATTACTCTTATTATTATCAATCTAACTCATATTATTAGCCACATTATGCTTATATGATCGATAGTACGACAATTACTATACTCATTACTCTTACTATTATCAATCTAACTCATATTATTAGCCATATTCTGCTTATATGATCGATAGAACGACAATTACTATACTTATTACACTCACTATTACCAATCTAACTAATATTATTAACCATATTATGCAGATATGATCGATAGAACGATAATTACTATACATATTACTCTTATTATTATCAATCTAACTCATATTATTTGCCACATTATGGTTATATGATCGACAGGACGACAATTACTATACTCATTACTGTTATTATTATCAATCTAACTCATATTATTAGCCATATTATGCTTAATTGATCGATAGAACGACAATTACTATACTTATTACTCTTATTATTATCAATGTAACTCATATTATTAGCTATATTATGCTTATATGATCGATAGAACGACATTTACTAAACTTATTACACTCACTATTATCAATCTAACTCATATTATTAACCATATTATGCGGATATGATCGATAGAACGACAATTACTATACTCATTACTCTTATTATTATCAGTCTAACTCATATTATTAGCTATATTATGCTTATATGATCGATAGAACGACATTTACTAAACTTATTACACTCACTATTATCAATCTAACTCATATTATTAGCCATATTATACTTATATGATCGATAGAACGACAATTACTGTACTTATTACTCTTATTATTATCAATCTAACTCATATTATTAGCCATATTATGCTTATATGATCGATAGTACGACAATTACTGTAGTTATTACTCTTATTATTATCAATCTAACTCATATTATTAGCCATATTATGCTAATATGATCGATAGAACGACAATTACTATACTCATTACTCTTATTATTATCAATTTAACTCATATTATTAGCCATATTATGCTTATATTGTCGATAGAACGACAATTACTAAACTTATTACACTCACTGTTATCACTCTAACTAATATTATTAGCCATATTCTGCTTATATGATCGATAGGACGACAATTACTATACTCATTACTGTTATTATTATCAATCTAACTCATATTATTAGCCATATTATGCTTATATGATCGATAGAACGATAATTACTATACATATTACTCTTATTATTATCAATCTAACTCATATTATTAGCCATATTATGCTTATATGATCGATAGGACGACAATTACTATACTCATTACTGTTATTATTATCAATCTAACTCATATTATTAGCCATATTATGCTTATAAGATCGATAGAACGACAATTACTATACTTACTACTCTTATTATTATCAATGTAACTCATATTATTAGCTATATTATGCTTATATGATCGATAGAACGACATTTACTAAACTTATTGCACTCACTATTATCAATGTAACTCATAATATTAACCATATTATGCAGATATGATCGATAGAACGACAATTACTATACTCATTACTCTTATTATTATCAACCTAACTCATATTATTAGCTATATTATGCTTATATGATCGATAGAACGACAATTACTATACTTATTAATCTTATTATTATCAATCTAACTCATATTATTAGCCATATTATGCTTATATGATCGATAGAACGACAATTACTATACTTATTACACTCACTATTATCAATCTAACTCATATTATTAACCACATTATGCAGATACGATCGATATAACGACAATAACTATACTCATTACTCTTACTATTATCAATCTAACTCATATTATTAGCCATATTCTGCTTATATGATCGATAGAACGACAATTACTATACTTATTACACTCACTATTATCAATCTAACTCATATTATTAGCCATATTATGCTTATATGATCGATAGAACGACATTTACTAAACTTATTACACACACTATTATCAATCTAACTCATATTATTAACCATATTATGCAGATATGATCGATAGAACGACAATTACTATACTCATTACTCCTATTATTATCAATCTAACTCATATTATTAGCCATATTATGGTTATATGACCGATAGAACGACAATTACTATACTTATTACTCTTATTATTATCAATCTAACTCATATTATTAGCCACATTATGCTTATATGATCGATAGTACGACAATTACTATACTCATTACTCTTACTATTATCAATCTAACTCATATTATTAGACATATTCTGCTTATATGATCGATAGAACGACAATTACTATACTTATTACACTCACTATTATCAATCTAACTCATATTATTAGCCATATTATGCTTATATGATCGATAGAACGACAATTACTATACTTATTACTCTTATTATTATCAATCTAACTCATATTATTAGCCATATTATGCTCATATGACCGATAGAACGACAATTACTATACTTATTACACTCACTATTATCAATCTAACTCATATTATTAGCCATATTATGCTTATATGATCGATAGAACGACAATTACTATACTTATTACTCTTATTATTATCAATCTAACTCATATTATTAGCCATATTATGCTCATATGACCGATAGAACGACAATTACTATACTTATTACACTCACTATTACCAATCTAACTCATATTATTAACCATATTATGCAGATATGATCGATAGAACGACAATTACTATACTCACTACTCTTATTATTATCAATCTAACTCATATTATTAGCCATATTATGCTTATATGATCGATAGGACGACAATTACTCTACTCATTACTGTTATTATTATCAATCTAACTCATATTATTAGCCATATTATGCTTATATGATCGATAGAACGACAATTACTATACTCATTACTCTTATTACTATCAATCTAACTCATATTATTAGCCATATTATGCTTATATGATCGATAGTACGACAATTACTACACGCATTACTCTTACTATTATCAATCTAACTCATATTATTAGCCATATTCTGCTTATATGATAGATAGAACGACAATTACTATACTTATTACACTCACTATTATCAATCTAACTCATATTATTAGCCATATTATGCTTATATGATCGATAGAACGACAGTTACTATACATATTACTCTTATCATTATCAATCTAACTCATATTATTAGCCATATTATGCTTATATGATCGATAGGACGACAATTACTATACTCATTACTGTTATTATTATCAATCTAACTCATATTATTAGCCATATTATGCTTATATGATCGATAGAACGATAATTACTATACATATTACTCTTATTATTATCAATCTAACTCATATTATTAGCCATATTATGCTTATATGATCGATAGGACGACAATTACTATACTCATTACTGTTATTATTATCAATCTAACTCATATTATTAGCCATATTATGCTTATAAGATCGATAGAACGATAATTACTATACATATTACTCTTATTATTATCAATCTAACTCATATTATTTGCCACATTATGGTTATATGATCGATAGGACGACAATTACTATACTCATTACTGTTATTATTATCAATCTAACTCATATTATTAGCCATATTATGCTTATATGATCGATAGAACGACAATTACTATACTTATTACTCTTATTATTATCAATGTAACTCATATTATTAGCCATATTATGCTTATATGATCGATAGAACGACAATTACTATACTCATTACTCTTATTATTATCAATGTAACTCATATTATTAGCTATATTATGCTTATATGATCGATAGAACGACATTTACTGAACTTATTACACTCACTATTATCAATGTAACTCATATTATTAACCATATTATGCAGATATGATCGATAGAACGACAATTACTATACCCACTACTCTTATTATTATCAATGTAACTCATATTATTAACCATATTATGCAGATATGATCGATAGAACGGCAATTACTATACTCATTACTCTTATTATTATCAATCTAACTCATATTATTAACCATATTATGCAGATATGATCGATAGAACGACAATTACTAGACTCATTATTCTTATTATTATCAATCTAACTCATATTATTAGCCATATTATGCTTATATGATCGATAGAACGACAATTACTATACTCATTACTCTTATTATTATCAATCTAACTCATATTATTAGCTATGTTATGCTTATATGATCGATAGAACGACAATTACTATACTTATTAATCTTATTATTATCAATCTAACTCATATTATTAGCCATATTATGCTTATATGATCGATAGAACGACAATTACTATACTTATTACACTCACTATTATCAATCTAACTCATATTATTAACCACATTATGCAGATATGATCGATAGAACGACAATAACTATACTCATTACTCTTATTATTATCTATCTAACTCATATTATTAGCCATATTATGCTTATATGATCGGTAGAGCGACAATTACTATACCTATTACACTCACTATTATCGATCTAACTCATATTAGTAACCATATTATGGAGATATGATCGATAGAACGACCACTATTATACTTATTACACTCAATATTATCAATCTAACTCATATTATTAACCATATTATGCAGATATGATCGATAGAACGACAATTACTATACTCATTACTCTTATTATTATCAATCTAACTCATATTATTAGCCATATTATGGTTATATGACCGATAGAACGACAATTACTATACTTATTACTCTTATTATTATCAATCTAACTCATATTATTAGCCACATTATGCTTATATGATCGATAGTACGACAATTACTATACTCATTACTCTTACTATTATCAATCTAACTCATATTATTAGCCATATTCTGCTTATATGATCGATAGAACGACAATTACTATACTTATTACACTCACTATTACCAATCTAACTAATATTATTAACCATATTATGCAGATATGATCGATAGAACGATAATTACTATACATATTACTCTTATTATTATCAATCTAACTCATATTATTTGCCACATTATGGTTATATGATCGACAGGACGACAATTACTATACTCATTACTGTTATTATTATCAATCTAACTCATATTATTAGCCATATTATGCTTAATTGATCGATAGAACGACAATTACTATACTTATTACTCTTATTATTATCAATGTAACTCATATTATTAGCTATATTATGCTTATATGATCGATAGAACGACATTTACTAAACTTATTACACTCACTATTATCAATCTAACTCATATTATTAACCATATTATGCGGATATGATCGATAGAACGACAATTACTATACTCATTACTCTTATTATTATCAGTCTAACTCATATTATTAGCTATATTATGCTTATATGATCGATAGAACGACATTTACTAAACTTATTACACTCACTATTATCAATCTAACTCATATTATTAGCCATATTATACTTATATGATCGATAGAACGACAATTACTGTACTTATTACTCTTATTATTATCAATCTAACTCATATTATTAGCCATATTATGCTTATATGATCGATAGTACGACAATTACTGTAGTTATTACTCTTATTATTATCAATCTAACTCATATTATTAGCCATATTATGCTAATATGATCGATAGAACGACAATTACTATACTCATTACTCTTATTATTATCAATCTAACTCATATTATTAGCCATATTATGCTTATATTGTCGATAGAACGACAATTACTAAACTTATTACACTCACTGTTATCACTCTAACTAATATTATTAGCCATATTCTGCTTATATGATCGATAGGACGACAATTACTATACTCATTACTGTTATTATTATCAATCTAACTCATATTATTAGCCATATTATGCTTATATGATCGATAGAACGATAATTACTATACATATTACTCTTATTATTATCAATCTAACTCATATTATTAGCCATATTATGCTTATATGATCGATAGGACGACAATTACTATACTCATTACTGTTATTATTATCAATCTAACTCATATTATTAGCCATATTATGCTTATAAGATCGATAGAACGACAATTACTATACTTACTACTCTTATTATTATCAATGTAACTCATATTATTAGCTATATTATGCTTATATGATCGATAGAACGACATTTACTAAACTTATTGCACTCACTATTATCAATGTAACTCATAATATTAACCATATTATGCAGATATGATCGATAGAACGACAATTACTATACTCATTACTCTTATTATTATCAACCTAACTCATATTATTAGCTATATTATGCTTATATGATCGATAGAACGACAATTACTATACTTATTAATCTTATTATTATCAATCTAACTCATATTATTAGCCATATTATGCTTATATGATCGATAGAACGACAATTACTATACTTATTACACTCACTATTATCAATCTAACTCATATTATTAACCACATTATGCAGATACGATCGATATAACGACAATAACTATACTCATTACTCTTACTATTATCAATCTAACTCATATTATTAGCCATATTCTGCTTATATGATCGATAGAACGACAATTACTATACTTATTACACTCACTATTATCAATCTAACTCATATTATTAGCCATATTATGCTTATATGATCGATAGAACGACATTTACTAAACTTATTACACACACTATTATCAATCTAACTCATATTATTAACCATATTATGCAGATATGATCGATAGAACGACAATTACTATACTCATTACTCCTATTATTATCAATCTAACTCATATTATTAGCCATATTATGGTTATATGACCGATAGAACGACAATTACTATACTTATTACTCTTATTATTATCAATCTAACTCATATTATTAGCCACATTATGCTTATATGATCGATAGTACGACAATTACTATACTCATTACTCTTACTATTATCAATCTAACTCATATTATTAGACATATTCTGCTTATATGATCGATAGAACGACAATTACTATACTTATTACACTCACTATTATCAATCTAACTCATATTATTAGCCATATTATGCTTATATGATCGATAGAACGACAATTACTATACTTATTACTCTTATTATTATCAATCTAACTCATATTATTAGCCATATTATGCTCATATGACCGATAGAACGACAATTACTATACTTATTACACTCACTATTATCAATCTAACTCATATTATTAGCCATATTATGCTTATATGATCGATAGAACGACAATTACTATACTTATTACTCTTATTATTATCAATCTAACTCATATTATTAGCCATATTATGCTCATATGACCGATAGAACGACAATTACTATACTTATTACACTCACTATTACCAATCTAACTCATATTATTAACCATATTATGCAGATATGATCGATAGAACGACAATTACTATACTCACTACTCTTATTATTATCAATCTAACTCATATTATTAGCCATATTATGCTTATATGATCGATAGGACGACAATTACTCTACTCATTACTGTTATTATTATCAATCTAACTCATATTATTAGCCATATTATGCTTATATGATCGATAGAACGACAATTACTATACTCATTACTCTTATTACTATCAATCTAACTCATATTATTAGCCATATTATGCTTATATGATCGATAGTACGACAATTACTACACGCATTACTCTTACTATTATCAATCTAACTCATATTATTAGCCATATTCTGCTTATATGATAGATAGAACGACAATTACTATACTTATTACACTCACTATTATCAATCTAACTCATATTATTAGCCATATTATGCTTATATGATCGATAGAACGACAGTTACTATACATATTACTCTTATCATTATCAATCTAACTCATATTATTAGCCATATTATGCTTATATGATCGATAGGACGACAATTACTATACTCATTACTGTTATTATTATCAATCTAACTCATATTATTAGCCATATTATGCTTATATGATCGATAGAACGATAATTACTATACATATTACTCTTATTATTATCAATCTAACTCATATTATTAGCCATATTATGCTTATATGATCGATAGGACGACAATTACTATACTCATTACTGTTATTATTATCAATCTAACTCATATTATTAGCCATATTATGCTTATAAGATCGATAGAACGACAATTACTATACTTACTACTCTTATTATTATCAATGTAACTCATATTATTAGCTATATTATGCTTATATGATCGATAGAACGACATTTACTAAACTTATTGCACTCACTATTATCAATGTAACTCATAATATTAACCATATTATGCAGATATGATCGATAGAACGACAATTACTATACTCATTACTCTTATTATTATCAATCTATCTCATATTATTAACCATATTATGCAGATATGATCGATAGAACGACAATTACTAGAATCATTATTCTTATTATTATCAATCTAACTCATATTATTAGCCATATTATGCTTATATGATCGATAGAACGACAATTACTATACTCATTACTCTTATTATTATCAACCTAACTCATATTATTAGCCATATTCTGCTTATATGATCGATAGAACGACAATTACTATACTTATTACACTCACTATTATCAATCTAACTCATATTATTAGCCATATTATGCTTATATGATCGATAGAACGACATTTACTAAACTTATTACACACACTATTATCAATCTAACTCATATTATTAACCATATTATGCAGATATGATCGATAGAACGACAATAACTATACTCATTACTCTTACTATTATCAATCTAACTCATATTATTAGCTATATTATGCTTATATGATCGATAGGACGACAATTACTATACTCATTACTGTTATTATTATCAATCTAACTCATATTATTAGCCATATTATGCTTATATGATCGATAGAACGACAATTACTATACTCATTACTCTTATTATTATCAATCTAACTCATATTATTAGCCATATTATGCTTATATGATCAATAGTACGACAATTACTATACGCATTACTCCTACTATTATCAATCTAACTCATATTATTAGCCATATTCTGCTTATATGATCGATAGAGCGACAATTACTATACTTATTACACTCAGTATTATCAATCTAACTCATATTATTAGCCATATTATGCTTATATGATCGATAGAACGACAGTTACTATACATATTACTCTTATTATTATCAATCTAACTCATATTATTAACCATATTATGCAGATATGATCGACAGAACGACAATTACTAGACTCATTACTCTTATTATTATCAATCTAACTCATATTATTAGCCATATTATGCTTATATGATCGATAGAACGACAATTACTATACTCATTACTCTTATTATTATCAATCTAACTCATATTATTAGCTATATTATGCTTATATGATCGATAGAACGACATTTACTAAACTTATTAGACTCACTTTTATCAATCTAACTCATATTATTAGCCATATTATGCTTATATGATCGATAGAACGACAATTACTATACTTATTACTCTTATTATTATCAATGTAACTCATATTATTAGCTATATTATGCTTATATGATCGATAGAACGACATTTACTAAACTTATTACACTCACTATTATCAATCTAACTCATATTATTAACCATATTATGCAGATATGATCGATAGAACGACAATTACTATACACATTACTCTTATTATTATCAATCTAACTCATATTATTAGCCATATTATGCTTATATGATCGATAGGACGACAATTACTATACTCATTACTGTTATTATTATCAATCTAACTCATATTATTAGGCATATTATGCTTATATGATCGATAGAACGATAATTACTATACATATTACTCTTATTATTATCAATCTAACTCATATTATTAGCCATATTATGCTTATATGATCGATAGGACGACAGTTACTATACATATTACTCTTATTATTATCAATCTAACTCATATTATTAGCCATATTATGTTTATATGATCGATAGGACGACAATTACTATACTCATTACCGTTATTATTATCAATCTAACTCATATTATTAGCCATATTATGCTTATATGATCGATAGAACGACAATTACTATACTCATTACTCTTATTATTATCAATCTAACTCATATTATTAGCCATATTATGCTTATATGATCGATAGTACGACAATTACTATACGCATTACTCTTACTATTATCAATCTAACTCATATTATTAGCCATATTCTGCTTATATGATCGATAGAGCGACAATTACTATACTTATTACACTCACTATTATCAATCTAACTCATATTATTAGCCTTATTATGCTTATATGATCGATAGAACGACAGTTACTATACATATTACTCTTATTATTATCAATCTAACTCATATTATTAGCCATATTATGCTTATATGATCGATAGGACGACAATTACTATACTCATTACTGTTATTATTATCAATCTAACTCATATTATTAGGCATATTATGCTTATATGATCGATAGAACGATAATTACTATACATATTACTCTTATTATTATCAATCTAACTCATATTATTAGCCATATTATGCTTATATGATCGATAGGACGACAATTACTATACTCATTACTGTTATTATTATGAATCTAACTCATATTATTAGCCATATTATGCTTATATGATCGATAGAACGACAATTACTATACTTATTACTCTTATTATTATCAATGTAACTAATATTATTAGCTATATTATGCTTATATGATCGATAGAACGACATTTACTAAACTTATTACACTCACTATTATCAATGTAACTCATATTATTAACCATATTATGCAGATATGATCGATAGAACGACAATTACTATACTCATTACACTTATTATTATCAATCTAACTCATATTATTAACCATATTATGCAGATATGATCGATAGAACGACAATTACTATACTCATTACTCTTATTATTATCAATCTAACTCATATTATTAGCTATATTATGCTTATATGATCGATAGAACGACATTTACTAAACTTATTACACTCACTTTTATCAGTCTAACTCATATTATTAACCATATTATGCAGATATGATCGATAGAACGACAATTACTATACTCATTACTCCTATTATTATCAATCTAACTCATATTATTAGCCATATTATGGTTATATGACCGATAGAACGGCAATTACTATACTTATTACTCTTATTATTATCAATCTAACTCATATTATTAGCCACATTATGCTTATATGATCGATAGTACGACAATTACTATACTCATTACTCTTACTATTATCAATCTAACTCATATTATTAGACATATTCTGCTTATATGATCGATAGAACGACAATTACTATACTTATTACACTCACTATTATCAATCTAACTCATATTATTAGCCATATTATGCTTATATGATCGATAGAACGACAATTACTATACTTATTACTCTTATTATTATCAATCTAACTCATATTATTAGCCATATTATGCTCATATGACCGATAGAACGACAATTACTATACTTATTACACTCACTATTATCAATCTAACTCATATTATTAGCCATATTATGCTTATATGATCGATAGAACGACAATTACTATACTTATTACACTCACTATTATCAATCTAACTCATATTATTAGCCATATTATGCTTATATGATCGATAGAACGACAATTACTATACTTATTACTCTTATTATTATCAATCTAACTCATATTATTAGCCATATTATGCTCATATGACCGATAGAACGACAATTACTATACTTATTACACTCACTATTATCAATGTAACTCATATTATTAACCATATTATGCAGATATGATCGATAGAACGACAATTACTATACTCATTACTCTTATTATTATCAATCTAACTCATATTATTAACCACATTATGCAGATACGATCGATATAACGACAATAACTATACTCATTACTCTTACTATTATCAATCTAACTCATATTATTAGCCATATTCTGCTTATATGATCGATAGAACGACAATTACTATACTTATTACACTCACTATTATCAATCTAACTCATATTATTAGCCATATTATGCTTATATGATCGATAGAACGACATTTACTAAACTTATTACACACACTATTATCAATCTAACTCATATTATTAACCATATTATGCAGATATGATCGATAGAACGACAATAACTATACTCATTACTCTTACTATTATCAATCTAACTCATATTATTAGCTATATTATGCTTATATGATCGATAGGACGACAATTACTATACTCATTACTGTTATTATTATCAATCTAACTCATATTATTAGCCATATTATGCTTATATGATCGATAGAACGACAATTACTATACTCATTACTCTTATTATTATCAATCTAACTCATATTATTAGCCATATTATGCTTATATGATCAATAGTACGACAATTACTATACGCATTACTCCTACTATTATCAATCTAACTCATATTATTAGCCATATTCTGCTTATATGATCGATAGAGCGACAATTACTATACTTATTACACTCACTATTATCAATCTAACTCATATTATTAGCCATATTATGCTTATATGATCGATAGAACGACAGTTACTATACATATTACTCTTATTATTATCAATCTAACTCATATTATTAACCATATTATGCAGATATGATCGACAGAACGACAATTACTAGACTCATTACTCTTATTATTATCAATCTAACTCATATTATTAGCCATATTATGCTTATATGATCGATAGAACGACAATTACTATACTCATTACTCTTATTATTATCAATCTAACTCATATTATTAGCTATATTATGCTTATATGATCGATAGAACGACATTTACTAAACTTATTAGACTCACTTTTATCAATCTAACTCATATTATTAGCCATATTATGCTTATATGATCGATAGAACGACAATTACTATACATATTACTCTTATTATTATCAATGTAACTCATATTATTAGCTATATTATGCTTATATGATCGATAGAACGACATTTACTAAACTTATTACACTCACTATTATCAATCTAACTCATATTATTAACCATATTATGCAGATATGATCGATAGAACGACAATTACTATACACATTACTCTTATTATTATCAATCTAACTCATATTATTAGCCATATTATGCTTATATGATCGATAGGACGACAATTACTATACTCATTACTGTTATTATTATCAATCTAACTCATATTATTAGGCATATTATGCTTATATGATCGATAGAACGATAATTACTATACATATTACTCTTATTATTATCAATCTAACTCATATTATTAGCCATATTATGCTTATATGATCGATAGGACGACAGTTACTATACATATTACTCTTATTATTATCAATCTAACTCATATTATTAGCCATATTATGCTTATATGATCGATAGGACGACAATTACTATACTCATTACCGTTATTATTATCAATCTAACTCATATTATTAGCCATATTATGCTTATATGATCGATAGAACGACAATTACTATACATATTACTCTTATTATTATCAATCTAACTCATATTATTAGCCATATTATGCTTATATGATCGATAGGACGACAATTACTATACTCATTACTGTTATTATTATCAATCTAACTCATATTATTAGGCATATTATGCTTATATGATCGATAGAACGATAATTACTATACATATTACTCTTATTATTATCAATCTAACTCATATTATTAGCCATATTATGCTTATATGATCGATAGGACGACAATTACTATACTCATTACTGTTATTATTATCAATCTAACTCATATTATTAGTCATATTATGCAGATATGATCGATAGAACGACAATTACTATACTCATTACTCTTATTATTATCAATGTAACTCATATTATTAGCTATATTATGCTTATATGATCGATAGAACGACATTTACTAAACTTATTACACTCACTATTATCAATCTAACTCATATTATTAACCATATTATGCAGATATGATCGATAGAACGACAATTACTATACTCACTACTCTTATTATTATCAATCTAACTCATATTATTAGCCATATTATGCTTATATGATCGATAGGACGACAATTACTATACTCATTACTGTTATTATTATGAATCTAACTCATATTATTAGCCATATTATGCTTATATGATCGATAGAACGACAATTACTATACTTATTACTCTTATTATTATCAATGTAACTAATATTATTAGCTATATTATGCTTATATGATCGATAGAACGACATTTACTAAACTTATTACACTCACTATTATCAATGTAACTCATATTATTAACCATATTATGCAGATATGATCGATAGAACGACAATTACTATACTCATTACTCTTATTATTATCAATCTAACTCATATTATTAACCATATTATGCAGATATGATCGATAGAACGACAATTACTAGACTCATTACTCTTATTATTATCAATCTAACTCATATTATTAGCCATATTATGCTTATATGATCGATAGAACGACAATTACTATACTTATTACTCTTATTATTATCAATGTAACTCATATAATTAGCTATATTATGCTTATATGATCGATAGAACGACATTTACTAAACTTATTACACTCACTATTATCAATGTAACTCATATTATTAACCATATTATGCAGATATGATCGATAGAACGACAATTACTATACTCATTACACTTATTATTATCAATCTAACTCATATTATTAACCATATTATGCAGATATGATCGATAGAACGACAATTACTATACTCATTACTCTTATTATTATCAATCTAACTCATATTATTAGCTATATTATGCTTATATGATCGATAGAACGACATTTACTAAACTTATTACACTCACTTTTATCAGTCTAACTCATATTATTAACCATATTATGCAGATATGATCGATAGAACGACAATTACTATACTCATTACTCCTATTATTATCAATCTAACTCATATTATTAGCCATATTATGGTTATATGACCGATAGAACGGCAATTACTATACTTATTACTCTTATTATTATCAATCTAACTCATATTATTAGCCACATTATGCTTATATGATCGATAGTACGACAATTACTATACTCATTACTCTTACTATTATCAATCTAACTCATATTATTAGACATATTCTGCTTATATGATCGATAGAACGACAATTACTATACTTATTACACTCACTATTATCAATCTAACTCATATTATTAGCCATATTATGCTTATATGATCGATAGAACGACAATTACTATACTTATTACTCTTATTATTATCAATCTAACTCATATTATTAGCCATATTATGCTCATATGACCGATAGAACGACAATTACTATACTTATTACACTCACTATTATCAATCTAACTCATATTATTAGCCATATTATGCTTATATGATCGATAGAACGACAATTACTATACTTATTACTCTTATTATTATCAATCTAACTCATATTATTAGCCATATTATGCTCATATGACCGATAGAACGACAATTACTATACTTATTACACTCACTATTACCAATCTAACTCATATTATTAACCATATTATGCAGATATGATCGATAGAACGACAATTACTATACACATTACTCTTATTATTATCAATCTAACTCATATTATTAGCCATATTATGCTTATATGATCGATAGGACGACAATTACTATACTCATTACTGTTATTATTATCAATCTAACTCATATTATTAGGCATATTATGCTTATATGATCGATAGAACGATAATTACTATACATATTACTCTTATTATTATCAATCTAACTCATATTATTAGCCATATTATGCTTATATGATCGATAGGACGACAGTTACTATACATATTACTCTTATTATTATCAATCTAACTCATATTATTAGCCATATTATGCTTATATGATCGATAGGACGACAATTACTATACTCATTACTGTTATTATTATCAATCTAACTCATATTATTAGCCATATTATGCTTATATGATCGATAGAACGACAATTACTATACTCATTACTCTTATTATTATCAATCTAACTCATATTATTAGCCATATTATGCTTATATGATCGATAGTACGACAATTACTATACGCATTACTCTTACTATTATCAATCTAACTCATATTATTAGCCATATTCTGCTTATATGATCGATAGAGCGACAATTACTATACTTATTACACTCACTATTATCAATCTAACTCATATTATTAGCCTTATTATGCTTATATGATCGATAGAACGACAGTTACTATACATATTACTCTTATTATTATCAATCTAACTCATATTATTAGCCATATTATGCTTATATGATCGATAGGACGACAATTACTATACTCATTACTGTTATTATTATCAATCTAACTCATATTATTAGGCATATTATGCTTATATGATCGATAGAACGATAATTACTATACATATTACTCTTATTATTATCAATCTAACTCATATTATTAGCCATATTATGCTTATATGATCGATAGGACGACAATTACTATACTCATTACTGTTATTATTATCAATCTAACTCATATTATTAGTCATATTATGCAGATATGATCGATAGAACGACAATTACTATACTCATTACTCTTATTATTATCAATGTAACTCATATTATTAGCTATATTATGCTTATATGATCGATAGAACGACATTTACTAAACTTATTACACTCACTATTATCAATCTAACTCATATTATTAACCATATTATGCAGATATGATCGATAGAACGACAATTACTATACACACTACTCTTATTATTATCAATCTAACTCATATTATTCGCCATATTATGCTTATATGATCGATAGGACGACAATTACTATACTCATTACTGTTATTATTATGAATCTAACTCATATTATTAGCCATATTATGCTTATATGATCGATAGAACGACAATTACTATACTTATTACTCTTATTATTATCAATGTAACTAATATTATTAGCTATATTATGCTTATATGATCGATAGAACGACATTTACTAAACTTATTACACTCACTATTATCAATGTAACTCATATTATTAACCATATTATGCAGATATGATCGATAGAACGACAATTACTATACTCATTACTCTTATTATTATCAATCTAACTCATATTATTAACCATATTATGCAGATATGATCGATAGAACGACAATTACTAGACTCATTACTCTTATTATTATCAATCTAACTCATATTATTAGCCACATTATGCTTATGTGATCGATAGGACGCAATTACTATACTCATTACTGTTATTATTATCAATCTAACTCATATTATTAACCATATTATGCAGATATGATCGATAGAACGACAATTACTATACTCATTACTCTTATTATTATCAATCTAACTCATATTATTAACCATATTATGCAGATATGATCGATAGAACGACAATTACTAGACTCATTATTCTTATTATTATCAATCTAACTCATATTATTAGCCATATTATGCTTATATGATCGATAGAACGACAATTACTATACTCATTACTCTTATTATTATCAATCTAACTCATATTATTAGCTATATTATGCTTATATGATTGATAGAACGACGATTACTATACTTATTAATCTTATTATTATCAATCTAACTCATATTATTAGCCATATTATGCTTATATGATCGATAGAACGACAATTACTATACTTATTACACTCACTATTATCAATCTAACTCATATTATTAACCACATTATGCAGATACGATCGATAGAACGACAATAACTATACTCATTACTCTTACTATTATCAATCTAACTCATATTATTGGCCATATTCTGCTTATATGATCGATAGAACGACAATTACTATACTTATTACACTCACTATTATCAATCTAACTCATATTATTAGCCATATTATGCTTATATGATCGATAGAACGACATTTACTAAACTTATTACACACACTATTATCAATCTAACTCATATTATTAACCATATTATGCAGATATGATCGATAGAACGACAATTACTATACTCATTACTCCTATTATTATCAATCTAACTCATATTATTAGCCATATTATGGTTATATGACCGATAGAACGACAATTACTATACTTATTACTCTTATTATTATCAATCTAACTCATATTATTAGCCACATTATGCTTATATGATCGATAGTACGACAATTACTATACTCATTACTCTTACTATTATCAATCTAACTCATATTATTAGCCATATTCTGCTTATATGATGGATAGAACGACAATTACTATACTTATTACACTCACTATTATCAATCTAACTCATATTATTAGCCATATTATGCTTATATGATCGATAGAACGACAATTACTATACATATTACTCTTATTATTATCAATCTAACTCATATTATTAGCCATATTATGCTCATATGACCGATAGAACGACAATTACTATACTTATTACACTCACTATTATCAATCTAACTCATATTATTAGCCATATTATGCTTATATGATCGATAGAACGACAATTACTATACTTATTACTCTTATTATTATCAATCTAACTCATATTATTAGCCATATTATGCTCATATGACCGATAGAACGACAATTACTATACTTATTACACTCACTATTACCAATCTAACTCATATTATTAACCATATTATGCAGATATGATCGATAGAACGACAATTACTATACTCACTACTCTTATTATTATCAATCTAACTCATATTATTAACCATATTATGCTTATATGATCGATAGAACGACAATTACTATACTCATTACTGTTATTATTATCAATCTAACTCATATTATTAGCCATATTATGCTTATAAGATCGATAGAACGACAATTACTATACTTACTACTCTTATTATTATCAATGTAACTCATATTATTAGCTATATTATGCTTATATGATCGATAGAACGACATTTACTAAACTTATTGCACTCACTATTATCAATGTAACTCATAATATTAACCATATTATGCAGATATGATCGATAGAACGACAATTACTATACTCATTACTCTTATTATTATCAATCTAACTCATATTATTAACCATATTATGCAGATATGATCGATAGAACGACAATTACTAGACTCATTATTCTTATTATTATCAATCTAACTCATATTATTAGCCATATTATGCTTATATGATCGATAGAACGACAATTACTATACTCATTACTCTTATTATTATCAATCTAACTCATATTATTAGCTATATTATGCTTATATGATTGATAGAACGACGATTACTATACTTATTAATCTTATTATTATCAATCTAACTCATATTATTAGCCATATTATGCTTATATGATCGATAGAACGACAATTACTATACTTATTACACTCACTATTATCAATCTAACTCATATTATTAACCACATTATGCAGATACGATCGATAGAACGACAATAACTATACTCATTACTCTTATTATTATCAATCTAACTCATATTATTAACCATATTATGCTTATATGATCGATAGAACGACAATTACTATACTTATTACTCTTATTATTATCAATCTAACTCATATTATTAGCCATATTATGCTCATATGACCGATAGAACGACAATTACTATACTTATTACACTCACTATTACCAATCTAACTCATATTATTAACCATATTATGCAGATATGATCGATAGAACGACAATTATACGATCGATAGAACGACAATAACTATACTCATTACTCTTATTATTATCAATCTAACTCATATTATTAACCATATTATGCTTATATGATCGATAGAACGACAATTACTATACTTATTACTCTTATTATTATCAATCTAACTCATATTATTAGCCATATTATGCTCATATGACCGATAGAACGACAATTACTATACTTATTACACTCACTATTACCAATCTAACTCATATTATTAACCATATTATGCAGATATGATCGATAGAACGACAATTACTATACTCACTACTCTTATTATTATCAATCTAACTCATATTATTAACCATATTATGCTTATATGATCGATAGAACGACAATTACTATACTCATTACTGTTATTATTATCAATCTAACTCATATTATTAGCCATATTATGCTTATAAGATCGATAGAACGACAATTACTATACTTACTACTCTTATTATTATCAATGTAACTCATATTATTAGCTATATTATGCTTATATGATCGATAGAACGACATTTACTAAACTTATTGCACTCACTATTATCAATGTAACTCATAATATTAACCATATTATGCAGATATGATCGATAGAACGACAATTACTATACTCATTACTCTTATTATTATCAATCTAACTCATATTATTAACCATATTATGCAGATATGATCGATAGAACGACAATTACTAGACTCATTATTCTTATTATTATCAATCTAACTCATATTATTAGCCATATTATGCTTATATGATCGATAGAACGACAATTACTATACTCATTACTCTTATTATTATCAATCTAACTCATATTATTAGCTATATTATGCTTATATGATTGATAGAACGACGATTACTATACTTATTAATCTTATTATTATCAATCTAACTCATATTATTAGCCATATTATGCTTATATGATCGATAGAACGACAATTACTATACTTATTACACTCACTATTATCAATCTAACTCATATTATTAACCACATTATGCAGATACGATCGATAGAACGACAATAACTATACTCATTACTCTTACTATTATCAATCTAACTCATATTATTAGCCATATTCTGCTTATATGATCGATAGAACGACAATTACTATACTTATTACACTCACTATTATCAATCTAACTCATATTATTAGCCATATTATGCTTATATGATCGATAGAACGACATTTACTAAACTTATTACACACACTATTATCAATCTAACTCATATTATTAACCATATTATGCAGATATGATCGATAGAACGACAATTACTATACTCATTACTCCTATTATTATCAATCTAACTCATATTATTAGCCATATTATGGTTATATGACCGATAGAACGACAATTACTATACTTATTACTCTTATTATTATCAATCTAACTCATATTATTAGCCACATTATGCTTATATGATCGATAGTACGACAATTACTATACTCATTACTCTTACTATTATCAATCTAACTCATATTATTAGCCATATTCTGCTTATATGATGGATAGAACGACAATTACTATACTTATTACACTCACTATTATCAATCTAACTCATATTATTAGCCATATTATGCTTATATGATCGATAGAACGACATTTACTAAACTTATTACACACACTATTATCAATCTAACTCATATTATTAACCATATTATGCAGATATGATCGATAGAACGACAATAACTATACTCATTACTCTTACTATTATCAATCTAACTCATATTATTAGCTATATTATGCTTATATGATCGATAGGACGACAATTACTATACTCATTACTGTTATTATTATCAATCTAACTCATATTATTAGCCATATTATGCTTATATGATCGATAGAACGACAGTTACTATACATATTACTCTTATTATTATCAATCTAACTCATATTATTAACCATATTATGCAGATATGATCGACAGAACGACAATTACTAGACTCATTACTCTTATTATTATCAATCTAACTCATATTATTAGCCATATTATGCTTATATGATCGATAGAACGACAATTACTATACTCATTACTCTTATTATTATCAATCTAACTCATATTATTAGCTATATTATGCTTATATGATCGATAGAACGACATTTACTAAACTTATTAGACTCACTTTTATCAATCTAACTCATATTATTAGCCATATTATGCTTATATGATCGATAGAACGACAATTACTATACTTATTACTCTTATTATTATCAATGTAACTCATATTATTAGCTATATTATGCTTATATGATCGATAGAACGACATTTACTAAACTTATTACACTCACTATTATCAATCTAACTCATATTATTAACCATATTATGCAGATATGATCGATAGAACGACAATTACTATACACATTACTCTTATTATTATCAATCTAACTCATATTATTAGCCATATTATGCTTATATGATCGATAGGACGACAATTACTATACTCGTTACTGTTATTATTATCAATCTAACTCATATTATTAGGCATATTATGCTTATATGATCGATAGAACGATAATTACTATACATATTACTCTTATTATTATCAATCTAACTCATATTATTAGCCATATTATGCTTATATGATCGATAGGACGACAGTTACTATACATATTACTCTTATTATTATCAATCTAACTCATATTATTAGCCATATTATGCTTATATGATCGATAGGACGACAATTACTATACTCATTACCGTTATTATTATCAATCTAACTCATATTATTAGCCATATTATGCTTATATGATCGATAGAACGACAATTACTATACTCATTACTCTTATTATTATCAATCTAACTCATATTATTAGCCATATTATGCTTATATGATCGATAGTACGACAATTACTATACGCATTACTCTTACTATTATCAATCTAACTCATATTATTAGCCATATTCTGCTTATATGATCGATAGAGCGACAATTACTATACTTATTACACTCACTATTATCAATCTAACTCATATTATTAGCCTTATTATGCTTATATGATCGATAGAACGACAGTTACTATACATATTACTCTTATTATTATCAATCTAACTCATATTATTAGCCATATTATGCTTATATGATCGATAGGACGACAATTACTATACTCATTACTGTTATTATTATCAATCTAACTCATATTATTAGGCATATTATGCTTATATGATCGATAGAACGATAATTACTATACATATTACTCTTATTATTATCAATCTAACTCATATTATTAGCCATATTATGCTTATATGATCGATAGGACGACAATTACTATACTCATTACTGTTATTATTATCAATCTAACTCATATTATTAGTCATATTATGCAGATATGATCGATAGAACGACAATTACTATACTCATTACTCTTATTATTATCAATGTAACTCATATTATTAGCTATATTATGCTTATATGATCGATAGAACGACATTTACTAAACTTATTACACTCACTATTATCAATCTAACTCATATTATTAACCATATTATGCAGATATGATCGATAGAACGACAATTACTATACTCACTACTCTTATTATTATCAATCTAACTCATATTATTAGCCATATTATGCTTATATGATCGATAGGACGACAATTACTATACTCATTACTGTTATTATTATGAATCTAACTCATATTATTAGCCATATTATGCTTATATGATCGATAGAACGACAATTACTATACTTATTACTCTTATTATTATCAATGTAACTAATATTATTAGCTATATTATGCTTATATGATCGATAGAACGACATTTACTAAACTTATTACACTCACTATTATCAATGTAACTCATATTATTAACCATATTATGCAGATATGATCGATAGAACGACAATTACTATACTCATTACTCTTATTATTATCAATCTAACTCATATTATTAACCATATTATGCAGATATGATCGATAGAACGACAATTACTAGACTCATTACTCTTATTATTATCAATCTAACTCATATTATTAGCCATATTATGCTTATATGATCGATAGAACGACAATTACTATACTTATTACTCTTATTATTATCAATGTAACTCATATAATTAGCTATATTATGCTTATATGATCGATAGAACGACATTTACTAAACTTATTACACTCACTATTATCAATGTAACTCATATTATTAACCATATTATGCAGATATGATCGATAGAACGACAATTACTATACTCATTACACTTATTATTATCAATCTAACTCATATTATTAACCATATTATGCAGATATGATCGATAGAACGACAATTACTATACTCATTACTCTTATTATTATCAATCTAACTCATATTATTAGCTATATTATGCTTATATGATCGATAGAACGACATTTACTAAACTTATTACACTCACTTTTATCAGTCTAACTCATATTATTAACCATATTATGCAGATATGATCGATAGAACGACAATTACTATACTCATTACTCCTATTATTATCAATCTAACTCATATTATTAGCCATATTATGGTTATATGACCGATAGAACGGCAATTACTATACTTATTACTCTTATTATTATCAATCTAACTCATATTATTAGCCACATTATGCTTATATGATCGATAGTACGACAATTACTATACTCATTACTCTTACTATTATCAATCTAACTCATATTATTAGACATATTCTGCTTATATGATCGATAGAACGACAATTACTATACTTATTACACTCACTATTATCAATCTAACTCATATTATTAGCCATATTATGCTTATATGATCGATAGAACGACAATTACTATACTTATTACTCTTATTATTATCAATCTAACTCATATTATTAGCCATATTATGCTCATATGACCGATAGAACGACAATTACTATACTTATTACACTCACTATTATCAATCTAACTCATATTATTAGCCATATTATGCTTATATGATCGATAGAACGACAATTACTATACTTATTACTCTTATTATTATCAATCTAACTCATATTATTAGCCATATTATGCTCATATGACCGATAGAACGACAATTACTATACTTATTACACTCACTATTATCAATGTAACTCATATTATTAACCATATTATGCAGATATGATCGATAGAACGACAATTACTATACTCATTACTCTTATTATTATCAATCTAACTCATATTATTAACCACATTATGCAGATACGATCGATATAACGACAATAACTATACTCATTACTCTTACTATTATCAATCTAACTCATATTATTAGCCATATTCTGCTTATATGATCGATAGAACGACAATTACTATACTTATTACACTCACTATTATCAATCTAACTCATATTATTAGCCATATTATGCTTATATGATCGATAGAACGACATTTACTAAACTTATTACACACACTATTATCAATCTAACTCATATTATTAACCATATTATGCAGATATGATCGATAGAACGACAATAACTATACTCATTACTCTTACTATTATCAATCTAACTCATATTATTAGCTATATTATGCTTATATGATCGATAGGACGACAATTACTATACTCATTACTGTTATTATTATCAATCTAACTCATATTATTAGCCATATTATGCTTATATGATCGATAGAACGACAATTACTATACTCATTACTCTTATTATTATCAATCTAACTCATATTATTAGCCATATTATGCTTATATGATCAATAGTACGACAATTACTATACGCATTACTCCTACTATTATCAATCTAACTCATATTATTAGCCATATTCTGCTTATATGATCGATAGAGCGACAATTACTATACTTATTACACTCACTATTATCAATCTAACTCATATTATTAGCCATATTATGCTTATATGATCGATAGAACGACAGTTACTATACATATTACTCTTATTATTATCAATCTAACTCATATTATTAACCATATTATGCAGATATGATCGACAGAACGACAATTACTAGACTCATTACTCTTATTATTATCAATCTAACTCATATTATTAGCCATATTATGCTTATATGATCGATAGAACGACAATTACTATACTCATTACTCTTATTATTATCAATCTAACTCATATTATTAGCTATATTATGCTTATATGATCGATAGAACGACATTTACTAAACTTATTAGACTCACTTTTATCAATCTAACTCATATTATTAGCCATATTATGCTTATATGATCGATAGAACGACAATTACTATACTTATTACTCTTATTATTATCAATGTAACTCATATTATTAGCTATATTATGCTTATATGATCGATAGAACGACATTTACTAAACTTATTACACTCACTATTATCAATCTAACTCATATTATTAACCATATTATGCAGATATGATCGATAGAACGACAATTACTATACACATTACTCTTATTATTATCAATCTAACTCATATTATTAGCCATATTATGCTTATATGATCGATAGGACGACAATTACTATACTCATTACTGTTATTATTATCAATCTAACTCATATTATTAGGCATATTATGCTTATATGATCGATAGAACGATAATTACTATACATATTACTCTTATTATTATCAATCTAACTCATATTATTAGCCATATTATGCTTATATGATCGATAGGACGACAGTTACTATACATATTACTCTTATTATTATCAATCTAACTCATATTATTAGCCATATTATGCTTATATGATCGATAGGACGACAATTACTATACTCATTACCGTTATTATTATCAATCTAACTCATATTATTAGCCATATTATGCTTATATGATCGATAGAACGACAATTACTATACATATTACTCTTATTATTATCAATCTAACTCATATTATTAGCCATATTATGCTTATATGATCGATAGGACGACAATTACTATACTCATTACTGTTATTATTATCAATCTAACTCATATTATTAGGCATATTATGCTTATATGATCGATAGAACGATAATTACTATACATATTACTCTTATTATTATCAATCTAACTCATATTATTAGCCATATTATGCTTATATGATCGATAGGACGACAATTACTATACTCATTACTGTTATTATTATCAATCTAACTCATATTATTAGTCATATTATGCAGATATGATCGATAGAACGACAATTACTATACTCATTACTCTTATTATTATCAATGTAACTCATATTATTAGCTATATTATGCTTATATGATCGATAGAACGACATTTACTAAACTTATTACACTCACTATTATCAATCTAACTCATATTATTAACCATATTATGCAGATATGATCGATAGAACGACAATTACTATACTCACTACTCTTATTATTATCAATCTAACTCATATTATTAGCCATATTATGCTTATATGATCGATAGGACGACAATTACTATACTCATTACTGTTATTATTATGAATCTAACTCATATTATTAGCCATATTATGCTTATATGATCGATAGAACGACAATTACTATACTTATTACTCTTATTATTATCAATGTAACTAATATTATTAGCTATATTATGCTTATATGATCGATAGAACGACATTTACTAAACTTATTACACTCACTATTATCAATGTAACTCATATTATTAACCATATTATGCAGATATGATCGATAGAACGACAATTACTATACTCATTACTCTTATTATTATCAATCTAACTCATATTATTAACCATATTATGCAGATATGATCGATAGAACGACAATTACTAGACTCATTACTCTTATTATTATCAATCTAACTCATATTATTAGCCATATTATGCTTATATGATCGATAGAACGACAATTACTATACTTATTACTCTTATTATTATCAATGTAACTCATATAATTAGCTATATTATGCTTATATGATCGACAGAACGACATTTACTAAACTTATTACACTCACTATTATCAATGTAACTCATATTATTAACCATATTATGCAGATATGATCGATAGAACGACAATTACTATACTCATTACACTTATTATTATCAATCTAACTCATATTATTAACCATATTATGCAGATATGATCGATAGAACGACAATTACTATACTCATTACTCCTATTATTATCAATCTAACTCATATTATTAGCCATATTATGGTTATATGACCGATAGAACGGCAATTACTATACTTATTACTCTTATTATTATCAATCTAACTCATATTATTAGCCACATTATGCTTATATGATCGATAGTACGACAATTACTATACTCATTACTCTTACTATTATCAATCTAACTCATATTATTAGACATATTCTGCTTATATGATCGATAGAACGACAATTACTATACTTATTACACTCACTATTATCAATCTAACTCATATTATTAGCCATATTATGCTTATATGATCGATAGAACGACAATTACTATACTTATTACTCTTATTATTATCAATCTAACTCATATTATTAGCCATATTATGCTCATATGACCGATAGAACGACAATTACTATACTTATTACACTCACTATTATCAATCTAACTCATATTATTAGCCATATTATGCTTATATGATCGATAGAACGACAATTACTATACTTATTACTCTTATTATTATCAATCTAACTCATATTATTAGCCATATTATGCTCATATGACCGATAGAACGACAATTACTATACTTATTACACTCACTATTACCAATCTAACTCATATTATTAACCATATTATGCAGATATGATCGATAGAACGACAATTACTATACTCACTACTCTTATTATTATCAATCTAACTCATATTATTAGCCATATTATGCTTATATGATCGATAGGACGACAATTACTATACTCATTACTGTTATTATTATCAAACTAACTCATATTATTAGCCATATTATGCTTATATGATCGATAGAACGACAATTACTATACTCATTACTCTTATTATTATCAATCTAACTCATATTATTAGCCATATTATGCTTATATGATCGATAGTACGACAATTACTATACGCATTACTCTTACTATTATCAATCTAACTCATATTATTAGCCATATTCTGCTTATATGATAGATAGAACGACAATTACTATACTTATTACACTCACTATTATCAATCTAACTCATATTATTAGCCATATTATGCTTATATGATCGATAGAACGACAATTACTATACTTATTACTCTTATTATTATCAATGTAACTCATATTATTAGCTATATTATGCTTATATGATCGATAGAACGACATTTACTAAACTTATTACACTCACTATTATCAATCTAACTCATATTATTAACCATATTATGCAGATATGATCGATAGAACGACAATTACTATACACATTACTCTTATTATTATCAATCTAACTCATATTATTAGCCATATTATGCTTATATGATCGATAGGACGACAATTACTATACTCATTACTGTTATTATTATCAATCTAACTCATATTATTAGGCATATTATGCTTATATGATCGATAGAACGATAATTACTATACATATTACTCTTATTATTATCAATCTAACTCATATTATTAGCCATATTATGCTTATATGATCGATAGGACGACAGTTACTATACATATTACTCTTATTATTATCAATCTAACTCATATTATTAGCCATATTATGCTTATATGATCGATAGGACGACAATTACTATACTCATTACTGTTATTATTATCAATCTAACTCATATTATTAGCCATATTATGCTTATATGATCGATAGAACGACAATTACTATACTCATTACTCTTATTATTATCAATCTAACTCATATTATTAGCCATATTATGCTTATATGATCGATAGTACGACAATTACTATACGCATTACTCTTACTATTATCAATCTAACTCATATTATTGGCCATATTCTGCTTATATGATCGATAGAGCGACAATTACTATACTTATTACACTCACTATTATCAATCTAACTCATATTATTAGCCTTATTATGCTTATATGATCGATAGAACGACAGTTACTATACATATTACTCTTATTATTATCAATCTAACTCATATTATTAGCCATATTATGCTTATATGATCGATAGGACGACAATTACTATACTCATTACTGTTATTATTATCAATCTAACTCATATTATTAGGCATATTATGCTTATATGATCGATAGAACGATAATTACTATACATATTACTCTTATTATTATCAATCTAACTCATATTATTAGCCATATTATGCTTATATGATCGATAGGACGACAATTACTATACTCATTACTGTTATTATTATCAATCTAACTCATATTATTAGTCATATTATGCAGATATGATCGATAGAACGACAATTACTATACTCATTACTCTTATTATTATCAATGTAACTCATATTATTAGCTATATTATGCTTATATGATCGATAGAACGACATTTACTAAACTTATTACACTCACTATTATCAATCTAACTCATATTATTAACCATATTATGCAGATATGATCGATAGAACGACAATTACTATACACACTACTCTTATTATTATCAATCTAACTCATATTATTAGCCATATTATGCTTATATGATCGATAGGACGACAATTACTATACTCATTACTGTTATTATTATGAATCTAACTCATATTATTAGCCATATTATGCTTATATGATCGATAGAACGACAATTACTATACTTATTACTCTTATTATTATCAATGTAACTAATATTATTAGCTATATTATGCTTATATGATCGATAGAACGACATTTACTAAACTTATTACACTCACTATTATCAATGTAACTCATATTATTAACCATATTCTGCAGATATGATCGATAGAACGACAATTACTATACTCATTACTCTTATTATTATCAATCTAACTCATATTATTAACCATATTATGCAGATATGATCGATAGAACGACAATTACTAGACTCATTACTCTTATTATTATCAATCTAACTCATATTATTAGCCATATTATGCTTATATGATCGATAGAACGACAATTACTATACTTATTACTCTTATTATTATCAATGTAACTCATATTATTAGCTATATTATGCTTATATGATCGATAGAACGACATTTACTAAACTTATTACACTCACTTTTATCAGTCTAACTCATATTATTAGTCATATTATGCTTATATGATCGATAGGACGACAATTACTATACTCATTACTGTTATTATTATCAATCTAACTCATTATATTAGCCATATTATGCTTATATGATCGATAGAACGACAATTACTGTACTTATTACTCTTATTATTATCAATCTAACTCATATTATTAGCCATATTATGCTTATATGATCGATAGAACGACAATTACTATACTCATTTCTCTTATTATTATCAATCTCACTCATATTATTAGCCATATTATGCTTATATTATCGATAGAACGACAATTACTAAACTTATTACACTCACTATTATCAATCTAACTCATATTATTAGCCATATTATGCTTATATGATCGATAGAACGACAATTACTATACTCATTACTCTTATTATTATCAATCTAACTCATATTATTAGCTATATTATGCTTATATGATCGATAGAACGACATTTACTAAACTTATTACACTCACTTTTATCAATCTAACTCATATTATTAGCCATATTATGCTTATATTATCGATGGAACGACAATCACTAAACTTATTACACTCACTGTTATCATTCTAACTAATATTATTAACCATATTATGCAGATATGATCGATAGAACGACAATTACTAGACTCATTACTCTTATTATTATCAATCTAACTCATATTATTAGCCACATTATGCTTATATGATCGATAGTACGACAATTGCTATACTCATTACTGTTATTATTATCAATCTAACTCTAATTATTAGCGATATTATGCTTATATGATCGATAGAACGATAATTACTATACATATTACTCTTATTATTATCAATCTAACTCATATTATTAGCCATATTATGCTTATATGATCGATAGGACGACAATTACTATACTCATTACTGTTATTATTATCAATCTAACTCATATTATTAGCCATATTATGCTTATAAGATCGATAGAACGACAATTACTATACTTACTACTCTTACTATTATCAATCTAACTCATATTATTAACCATATTATGCAGATATGATCGATAGAACGACAATTACTAGACTCATTACTCTTATTATTATCAATCTAACTCATATTATTAGCCATATTATGCTTATATGATCGATAGAACGACAATTACTATACTCATTACTCTTATTATTATCAATCTAACTCATATTATTAGCTATATTATGCTTATATGATCGATAGAACGACATTTACTAAACTTATTACACTCACTTTTATCAATCTAACTCATATTATTAGCCATATTATGCTTATATTATCGATGGAACGACAATCACTAAACTTATTACACTCACTGTTATCATTCTAACTAATATTATTAACCATATTATGCAGATATGATCGATAGAACGACAATTACTAGACTCATTACTCTTATTATTATCAATCTAACTCATATTATTAGCCACATTATGCTTATGTGATCGATAGGACGCAATTACTATACTCATTACTGTTATTATTATCAATCTAACTCATATTATTAACCATATTATGCAGATATGATCGATAGAACGACAATTACTATACTCATTACTCTTATTATTATCAATCTAACTCATATTATTAACCATATTATGCAGATATGATCGATAGAACGACAATTACTAGACTCATTATTCTTATTATTATCAATCTAACTCATATTATTAGCCATATTATGCTTATATGATCGATAGAACGACAATTACTATACTCATTACTCTTATTATTATCAATCTAACTCATATTATTAGCTATATTATGCTTATATGATTGATAGAACGACGATTACTATACTTATTAATCTTATTATTATCAATCTAACTCATATTATTAGCCATATTATGCTTATATGATCGATAGAACGACAATTACTATACTTATTACACTCACTATTATCAATCTAACTCATATTATTAACCACATTATGCAGATACGATCGATAGAACGACAATAACTATACTCATTACTCTTACTATTATCAATCTAACTCATATTATTGGCCATATTCTGCTTATATGATCGATAGAACGACAATTACTATACTTATTACACTCACTATTATCAATCTAACTCATATTATTAGCCATATTATGCTTATATGATCGATAGAACGACATTTACTAAACTTATTACACACACTATTATCAATCTAACTCATATTATTAACCATATTATGCAGATATGATCGATAGAACGACAATTACTATACTCATTACTCCTATTATTATCAATCTAACTCATATTATTAGCCATATTATGGTTATATGACCGATAGAACGACAATTACTATACTTATTACTCTTATTATTATCAATCTAACTCATATTATTAGCCACATTATGCTTATATGATCGATAGTACGACAATTACTATACTCATTACTCTTACTATTATCAATCTAACTCATATTATTAGCCATATTCTGCTTATATGATGGATAGAACGACAATTACTATACTTATTACACTCACTATTATCAATCTAACTCATATTATTAGCCATATTATGCTTATATGATCGATAGAACGACAATTACTATACATATTACTCTTATTATTATCAATCTAACTCATATTATTAGCCATATTATGCTCATATGACCGATAGAACGACAATTACTATACTTATTACACTCACTATTATCAATCTAACTCATATTATTAGCCATATTATGCTTATATGATCGATAGAACGACAATTACTATACTTATTACTCTTATTATTATCAATCTAACTCATATTATTAGCCATATTATGCTCATATGACCGATAGAACGACAATTACTATACTTATTACACTCACTATTACCAATCTAACTCATATTATTAACCATATTATGCAGATATGATCGATAGAACGACAATTACTATACTCACTACTCTTATTATTATCAATCTAACTCATATTATTAACCATATTATGCTTATATGATCGATAGAACGACAATTACTATACTCATTACTGTTATTATTATCAATCTAACTCATATTATTAGCCATATTATGCTTATAAGATCGATAGAACGACAATTACTATACTTACTACTCTTATTATTATCAATGTAACTCATATTATTAGCTATATTATGCTTATATGATCGATAGAACGACATTTACTAAACTTATTGCACTCACTATTATCAATGTAACTCATAATATTAACCATATTATGCAGATATGATCGATAGAACGACAATTACTATACTCATTACTCTTATTATTATCAATCTAACTCATATTATTAACCATATTATGCAGATATGATCGATAGAACGACAATTACTAGACTCATTATTCTTATTATTATCAATCTAACTCATATTATTAGCCATATTATGCTTATATGATCGATAGAACGACAATTACTATACTCATTACTCTTATTATTATCAATCTAACTCATATTATTAGCTATATTATGCTTATATGATTGATAGAACGACGATTACTATACTTATTAATCTTATTATTATCAATCTAACTCATATTATTAGCCATATTATGCTTATATGATCGATAGAACGACAATTACTATACTTATTACACTCACTATTATCAATCTAACTCATATTATTAACCACATTATGCAGATACGATCGATAGAACGACAATAACTATACTCATTACTCTTACTATTATCAATCTAACTCATATTATTAGCCATATTCTGCTTATATGATCGATAGAACGACAATTACTATACTTATTACACTCACTATTATCAATCTAACTCATATTATTAGCCATATTATGCTTATATGATCGATAGAACGACATTTACTAAACTTATTACACACACTATTATCAATCTAACTCATATTATTAACCATATTATGCAGATATGATCGACAGAACGACAATTACTAGACTCATTACTCTTATTATTATCAATCTAACTCATATTATTAGCCATATTATGCTTATATGATCGATAGAACGACAATTACTATACTCATTACTCTTATTATTATCAATCTAACTCATATTATTAGCTATATTATGCTTATATGATCGATAGAACGACATTTACTAAACTTATTAGACTCACTTTTATCAATCTAACTCATATTATTAGCCATATTATGCTTATATGATCGATAGAACGACAATTACTATACTTATTACTCTTATTATTATCAATGTAACTCATATTATTAGCTATATTATGCTTATATGATCGATAGAACGACATTTACTAAACTTATTACACTCACTATTATCAATCTAACTCATATTATTAACCATATTATGCAGATATGATCGATAGAACGACAATTACTATACACATTACTCTTATTATTATCAATCTAACTCATATTATTAGCCATATTATGCTTATATGATCGATAGGACGACAATTACTATACTCATTACTGTTATTATTATCAATCTAACTCATATTATTAGGCATATTATGCTTATATGATCGATAGAACGATAATTACTATACATATTACTCTTATTATTATCAATCTAACTCATATTATTAGCCATATTATGCTTATATGATCGATAGGACGACAGTTACTATACATATTACTCTTATTATTATCAATCTAACTCATATTATTAGCCATATTATGCTTATATGATCGATAGGACGACAATTACTATACTCATTACCGTTATTATTATCAATCTAACTCATATTATTAGCCATATTATGCTTATATGATCGATAGAACGACAATTACTATACATATTACTCTTATTATTATCAATCTAACTCATATTATTAGCCATATTATGCTTATATGATCGATAGGACGACAATTACTATACTCATTACTGTTATTATTATCAATCTGACTCATATTATTAGGCATATTATGCTTATATGATCGATAGAACGATAATTACTATACATATTACTCTTATTATTATCAATCTAACTCATATTATTAGCCATATTATGCTTATATGATCGATAGGACGACAATTACTATACTCATTACTGTTATTATTATCAATCTAACTCATATTATTAGTCATATTATGCAGATATGATCGATAGAACGACAATTACTATACTCATTACTCTTATTATTATCAATGTAACTCATATTATTAGCTATATTATGCTTATATGATCGATAGAACGACATTTACTAAACTTATTACACTCACTATTATCAATCTAACTCATATTATTAACCATATTATGCAGATATGATCGATAGAACGACAATTACTATACTCACTACTCTTATTATTATCAATCTAACTCATATTATTAGCCATATTATGCTTATATGATCGATAGGACGACAATTACTATACTCATTACTGTTATTATTATGAATCTAACTCATATTATTAGCCATATTATGCTTATATGATCGATAGAACGACAATTACTATACTTATTACTCTTATTATTATCAATGTAACTAATATTATTAGCTATATTATGCTTATATGATCGATAGAACGACATTTACTAAACTTATTACACTCACTATTATCAATGTAACTCATATTATTAACCATATTATGCAGATATGATCGATAGAACGACAATTACTATACTCATTACTCTTATTATTATCAATCTAACTCATATTATTAACCATATTATGCAGATATGATCGATAGAACGACAATTACTAGACTCATTACTCTTATTATTATCAATCTAACTCATATTATTAGCCATATTATGCTTATATGATCGATAGAACGACAATTACTATACTTATTACACTTATTATTATCAATGTAACTCATATAATTAGCTATATTATGCTTATATGATCGATAGAACGACATTTACTAAACTTATTACACTCACTATTATCAATGTAACTCATATTATTAACCATATTATGCAGATATGATCGATAGGACGACAATTACTATACTCATTACTGTTATTATTATCAATCTAACTCATATTATTAGTCATATTATGCAGATATGATCGATAGAACGACAATTACTATACTCATTACTCTTATTATTATCAATGTAACTCATATTATTAGCTATATTATGCTTATATGATCGATAGAACGACATTTACTAAACTTATTACACTCACTATTATCAATCTAACTCATATTATTAACCATATTATGCAGATATGATCGATAGAACGACAATTACTATACTCACTACTCTTATTATTATCAATCTAACTCATATTATTAGCCATATTATGCTTATATGATCGATAGGACGACAATTACTATACTCATTACTGTTATTATTATGAATCTAACTCATATTATTAGCCATATTATGCTTATATGATCGATAGAACGACAATTACTATACTTATTACTCTTATTATTATCAATGTAACTAATATTATTAGCTATATTATGCTTATATGATCGATAGAACGACATTTACTAAACTTATTACACTCACTATTATCAATGTAACTCATATTATTAACCATATTATGCAGATATGATCGATAGAACGACAATTACTATACTCATTACTCTTATTATTATCAATCTAACTCATATTATTAACCATATTATGCAGATATGATCGATAGAACGACAATTACTAGACTCATTACTCTTATTATTATCAATCTAACTCATATTATTAGCCATATTATGCTTATATGATCGATAGAACGACAATTACTATACTTATTACTCTTATTATTATCAATGTAACTCATATAATTAGCCATATTATGCTTATATGATCGATAGAACGACATTTACTAAACTTATTACACTCACTATTATCAATGTAACTCATATTATTAACCATATTATGCAGATATGATCGATAGAACGACAATTACTATACTCATTACACTTATTATTATCAATCTAACTCATATTATTAACCATATTATGCAGATATGATCGATAGAACGACAATTACTATACTCATTACTCTTATTATTATCAATCTAACTCATATTATTAGCTATATTATGCTTATATGATCGATAGAACGACATTTACTAAACTTATTACACTCACTTTTATCAGTCTAACTCATATTATTAACCATATTATGCAGATATGATCGATAGAACGACAATTACTATACTCATTACTCCTATTATTATCAATCTAACTCATATTATTAGCCATATTATGGTTATATGACCGATAGAACGGCAATTACTATACTTATTACTCTTATTATTATCAATCTAACTCATATTATTAGCCACATTATGCTTATATGATCGATAGTACGACAATTACTATACTTATTACTCTTACTATTATCAATCTAACTCATATTATTAGACATATTCTGCTTATATGATCGATAGAACGACAATTACTATACTTATTACACTCACTATTATCAATCTAACTCATATTATTAGCCATATTATGCTTATATGATCGATAGAACGACAATTACTATACTTATTACTCTTATTATTATCAATCTAACTCATATTATTAGCCATATTATGCTCATATGACCGATAGAACGACAATTACTATACTTATTACACTCACTATTATCAATCTAACTCATATTATTAGCCATATTATGCTTATATGATCGATAGAACGACAATTACTATACTTATTACTCTTATTATTATCAATCTAACTCATATTATTAGCCATATTATGCTCATATGACCGATAGAACGACAATTACTATACTTATTACACTCACTATTACCAATCTAACTCATATTATTAACCATATTATGCAGATATGATCGATAGAACGACAATTACTATACTCACTACTCTTATTATTATCAATCTAACTCATATTATTAGCCATATTATGCTTATATGATCGATAGGACGACAATTACTATACTCATTACTGTTATTATTATCAAACTAACTCATATTATTAGCCATATTATGCTTATATGATCGATAGAACGACAATTACTATACTCATTACTCTTATTATTATCAATCTAACTCATATTATTAGCCATATTATGCTTATATGATCGATAGTACGACAATTACTATACGCATTACTCTTACTATTATCAATCTAACTCATATTATTAGCCATATTCTGCTTATATGATAGATAGAACGACAATTACTATACTTATTACACTCACTATTATCAATCTAACTCATATTATTAGCCATATTATGCTTATATGATCGATAGAACGACAATTACTATACTTATTACTCTTATTATTATCAATGTAACTCATATTATTAGCTATATTATGCTTATATGATCGATAGAACGACATTTACTAAACTTATTACACTCACTATTATCAATCTAACTCATATTATTAACCATATTATGCAGATATGATCGATAGAACGACAATTACTATACACATTACTCTTATTATTATCAATCTAACTCATATTATTAGCCATATTATGCTTATATGATCGATAGGACGACAATTACTATACTCATTACTGTTATTATTATCAATCTAACTCATATTATTAGGCATATTATGCTTATATGATCGATAGAACGATAATTACTATACATATTACTCTTATTATTATCAATCTAACTCATATTATTAGCCATATTATGCTTATATGATCGATAGAACGACATTTACTAAACTTATTACACTCACTTTTATCAATCTAACTCATATTATTAGCCATATTATGCTTATATTATCGATGGAACGACAATCACTAAACTTATTACACTCACTGTTATCATTCTAACTAATATTATTAACCATATTATGCAGATATGATCGATAGAACGACAATTACTAGACTCATTACTCTTATTATTATCAATCTAACTCATATTATTAGCCACATTATGCTTATGTGATCGATAGGACGCAATTACTATACTCATTACTGTTATTATTATCAATCTAACTCATATTATTAACCATATTATGCAGATATGATCGATAGAACGACAATTACTATACTCATTACTCTTATTATTATCAATCTAACTCATATTATTAACCATATTATGCAGATATGATCGATAGAACGACAATTACTAGACTCATTATTCTTATTATTATCAATCTAACTCATATTATTAGCCATATTATGCTTATATGATCGATAGAACGACAATTACTATACTCATTACTCTTATTATTATCAATCTAACTCATATTATTAGCTATATTATGCTTATATGATTGATAGAACGACGATTACTATACTTATTAATCTTATTATTATCAATCTAACTCATATTATTAGCCATATTATGCTTATATGATCGATAGAACGACAATTACTATACTTATTACACTCACTATTATCAATCTAACTCATATTATTAACCACATTATGCAGATACGATCGATAGAACGACAATAACTATACTCATTACTCTTACTATTATCAATCTAACTCATATTATTGGCCATATTCTGCTTATATGATCGATAGAACGACAATTACTATACTTATTACACTCACTATTATCAATCTAACTCATATTATTAGCCATATTATGCTTATATGATCGATAGAACGACATTTACTAAACTTATTACACACACTATTATCAATCTAACACATATTATTAACCATATTATGCAGATATGATCGATAGAACGACAATTACTATACTCATTACTCCTATTATTATCAATCTAACTCATATTATTAGCCATATTATGGTTATATGACCGATAGAACGACAATTACTATACTTATTACTCTTATTATTATCAATCTAACTCATATTATTAGCCACATTATGCTTATATGATCGATATTACGACAATTACTATACTCATTACTCTTACTATTATCAATCTAACTCATATTATTAGCCATATTCTGCTTATATGATGGATAGAACGACAATTACTATACTTATTACACTTACTATTATCAATCTAACTCATATTATTAGCCATATTATGCTTATATGATCGATAGAACGACAATTACTATACATATTACTCTTATTATTATCAATCTAACTCATATTATTAGCCATATTATGCTCATATGACCGATAGAACGACAATTACTATACTTATTACACTCACTATTATCAATCTAACTCATATTATTAGCCATATTATGCTTATATGATCGATAGAACGACAATTACTATACTTATTACTCTTATTATTATCAATCTAACTCATATTATTAGCCATATTATGCTCATATGACCGATAGAACGACAATTACTATACTTATTACACTCACTATTACCAATCTAACTCATATTATTAACCACATTATGCAGATACGATCGATAGAACGACAATAACTATACTCATTACTCTTACTATTATCAATCTAACTCATATTATTGGCCATATTCTGCTTATATGATCGATAGAACGACAATTACTATACTTATTACACTCACTATTATCAATCTAACTCATATTATTAGCCATATTATGCTTATATGATCGATAGAACGACATTTACTAAACTTATTACACACACTATTATCAATCTAACTCATATTATTAACCATATTATGCAGATATGATCGATAGAACGACAATTACTATACTCATTACTCCTATTATTATCAATCTAACTCATATTATTAGCCATATTATGGTTATATGACCGATAGAACGACAATTACTATACTTATTACTCTTATTATTATCAATCTAACTCATATTATTAGCCACATTATGCTTATATGATCGATAGTACGACAATTACTATACTCATTACTCTTACTATTATCAATCTAACTCATATTATTAGCCATATTCTGCTTATATGATGGATAGAACGACAATTACTATACTTATTACACTTACTATTATCAATCTAACTCATATTATTAGCCATATTATGCTTATATGATCGATAGAACGACAATTACTATACATATTACTCTTATTATTATCAATCTAACTCATATTATTAGCCATATTATGCTCATATGACCGATAGAACGACAATTACTATACTTATTACACTCACTATTATCAATCTAACTCATATTATTAGCCATATTATGCTTATATGATCGATAGAACGACAATTACTATACTTATTACTCTTATTATTATCAATCTAACTCATATTATTAGCCATATTATGCTCATATGACCGATAGAACGACAATTACTATACTTATTACACTCACTATTACCAATCTAACTCATATTATTAACCATATTATGCAGATATGATCGATAGAACGACAATTACTATACTCACTACTCTTATTATTATCAATCTAACTCATATTATTAACCATATTATGCTTATATGATCGATAGAACGACAATTACTATACTCATTACTGTTATTATTATCAATCTAACTCATATTATTAGCCATATTATGCTTATAAGATCGATAGAACGACAATTACTATACTTACTACTCTTATTATTATCAATGTAACTCATATTATTAGCTATATTATGCTTATATGATCGATAGAACGACATTTACTAAACTTATTGCACTCACTATTATCAATGTAACTCATAATATTAACCATATTATGCAGATATGATCGATAGAACGACAATTACTATACTCATTACTCTTATTATTATCAATCTAACTCATATTATTAACCATATTATGCAGATATGATCGATAGAACGACAATTACTAGACTCATTATTCTTATTATTATCAATCTAACTCATATTATTAGCCATATTATGCTTATATGATCGATAGAACGACAATTACTATACTCATTACTCTTATTATTATCAATCTAACTCATATTATTAGCTATATTATGCTTATATGATTGATAGAACGACGATTACTATACTTATTAATCTTATTATTATCAATCTAACTCATATTATTAGCCATATTATGCTTATATGATCGATAGAACGACAATTACTATACTTATTACACTCACTATTATCAATCTAACTCATATTATTAACCACATTATGCAGATACGATCGATAGAACGACAATAACTATACTCATTACTCTTACTATTATCAATCTAACTCATATTATTAGCCATATTCTGCTTATATGATCGATAGAACGACAATTACTATACTTATTACACTCACTATTATCAATCTAACTCATATTATTAGCCATATTATGCTTATATGATCGATAGAACGACATTTACTAAACTTATTACACACACTATTATCAATCTAACTCATATTATTAACCATATTATGCAGATATGATCGATAGAACGACAATTACTATACTCATTACTCCTATTATTATCAATCTAACTCATATTATTAGCCATATTATGGTTATATGACCGATAGAACGACAATTACTATACTTATTACTCTTATTATTATCAATCTAACTCATATTATTAGCCACATTATGCTTATATGATCGATAGTACGACAATTACTATACTCATTACTCTTACTATTATCAATCTAACTCATATTATTAGCCATATTCTGCTTATATGATGGATAGAACGACAATTACTATACTTATTACACTCACTATTATCAATCTAACTCATATTATTAGCCATATTATGCTTATATGATCGATAGAACGACAATTACTATACATATTACTCTTATTATTATCAATCTAACTCATATTATTAGCCATATTATGCTCATATGACCGATAGAACGACAATTACTATACTTATTACACTCACTATTATCAATCTAACTCATATTATTAGCCATATTATGCTTATATGATCGATAGAACGACAATTACTATACTTATTACTCTTATTATTATCAATCTAACTCATATTATTAGCCATATTATGCTCATATGACCGATAGAACGACAATTACTATACTTATTACACTCACTATTACCAATCTAACTCATATTATTAACCATATTATGCAGATATGATCGATAGAACGACAATTACTATACTCACTACTCTTATTATTATCAATCTAACTCATATTATTAACCATATTATGCTTATATGATCGATAGAACGACAATTACTATACTCATTACTGTTATTATTATCAATCTAACTCATATTATTAGCCATATTATGCTTATAAGATCGATAGAACGACAATTACTATACTTACTACTCTTATTATTATCAATGTAACTCATATTATTAGCTATATTATGCTTATATGATCGATAGAACGACATTTACTAAACTTATTGCACTCACTATTATCAATGTAACTCATAATATTAACCATATTATGCAGATATGATCGATAGAACGACAATTACTATACTCATTACTCTTATTATTATCAATCTAACTCATATTATTAACCATATTATGCAGATATGATCGATAGAACGACAATTACTAGACTCATTATTCTTATTATTATCAATCTAACTCATATTATTAGCCATATTATGCTTATATGATCGATAGAGCGACAATTACTATACTCATTACTGTTATTATTATCAATCTAACTCATATTATTAGCCATATTATGCTTATATGATCGATAGAACGACAATTACTATACTTATTACTCTTATTATTATCAATGTAACTCATATTATTAGCTATATTATGCTTATATGATCGATAGAACGACATTTACTAAACTTATTACACTCACTATTATCAATGTAACTCATATTATTAACCATATTATGCAGATATGATCGATAGAACGACAATTACTATACTCATTACACTTATTATTATCAATCTAACTCATATTATTAACCATATTATGCAGATATGATCGATAGAACGACAATTACTAGACTCATTACTCTTATTATTATCAATCTAACTCATATTATTAGCCATATTATGCTTATATGATCGATAGAACGACAATTACTATACTCATTACTCTTATTATTATCAATCTAACTCATATTATTAGCTATATTATGCTTATATGATCGATAGAACGACATTTACTAAACTTATTACACTCACTTTTATCAGTCTAACTCATATTATTAGTCATATTATGCTTATATGATCGATAGGACGACAATTACTATACTCATTACTGTTATTATTATCAATCTAACTCATTATATTAGCCATATTATGCTTATATGATCGATAGAACGACAATTACTGTACTTATTACTCTTATTATTATCAATCTAACTCATATTATTAGCCATATTATGCTTAGATGATCGATAGGACGACAATTACTATACTCATTACTGTTATTATTATCAATCTAACTCATATTATTAGCCATATTATGCTTATAAGATCGATAGAACGACAATTACTATACTTACTACTCTTATTATTATCAATGTAACTCATATTATTAGCTATATTATGCTTATATGATCGATAGAACGACATTTACTAAACTTATTGCACTCACTATTATCAATGTAACTCATAATATTAACCATATTATGCAGATATGATCGATAGAACGACAATTACTATACTCATTACTCTTATTATTATCAATCTAACTCATATTATTAACCATATTATGCAGATATGATCGATAGAACGACAATTACTAGACTCATTATTCTTATTATTATCAATCTAACTCATATTATTAGCCATATTATGCTTATATGATCGATAGAACGACAATTACTATACTCATTACTCTTATTATTATCAATCTAACTCATATTATTAGCTATATTATGCTTATATGATTGATAGAACGACGATTACTATACTTATTAATCTTATTATTATCAATCTAACTCATATTATTAGCCATATTATGCTTATATGATCGATAGAACGACAATTACTATACTTATTACACTCACTATTATCAATCTAACTCATATTATTAACCACATTATGCAGATACGATCGATAGAACGACAATAACTATACTCATTACTCTTACTATTATCAATCTAACTCATATTATTAGCCATATTCTGCTTATATGATCGATAGAACGACAATTACTATACTTATTACACTCACTATTATCAATCTAACTCATATTATTAGCCATATTATGCTTATATGATCGATAGAACGACATTTACTAAACTTATTACACACACTATTATCAATCTAACTCATATTATTAACCATATTATGCAGATATGATCGATAGAACGACAATTACTATACTCATTACTCCTATTATTATCAATCTAACTCATATTATTAGCCATATTATGGTTATATGACCGATAGAACGACAATTACTATACTTATTACTCTTATTATTATCAATCTAACTCATATTATTAGCCACATTATGCTTATATGATCGATAGTACGACAATTACTATACTCATTACTCTTACTATTATCAATCTAACTCATATTATTAGCCATATTCTGCTTATATGATGGATAGAACGACAATTACTATACTTATTACACTCACTATTATCAATCTAACTCATATTATTAGCCATATTATGCTTATATGATCGATAGAACGACAATTACTATACATATTACTCTTATTATTATCAATCTAACTCATATTATTAGCCATATTATGCTCATATGACCGATAGAACGACAATTACTATACTTATTACACTCACTATTATCAATCTAACTCATATTATTAGCCATATTATGCTTATATGATCGATAGAACGACAATTACTATACTTATTACTCTTATTATTATCAATCTAACTCATATTATTAGCCATATTATGCTCATATGACCGATAGAACGACAATTACTATACTTATTACACTCACTATTACCAATCTAACTCATATTATTAACCATATTATGCAGATATGATCGATAGAACGACAATTACTATACTCACTACTCTTATTATTATCAATCTAACTCATATTATTAACCATATTATGCTTATATGATCGATAGAACGACAATTACTATACTCATTACTGTTATTATTATCAATCTAACTCATATTATTAGCCATATTATGCTTATAAGATCGATAGAACGACAATTACTATACTTACTACTCTTATTATTATCAATGTAACTCATATTATTAGCTATATTATGCTTATATGATCGATAGAACGACATTTACTAAACTTATTGCACTCACTATTATCAATGTAACTCATAATATTAACCATATTATGCAGATATGATCGATAGAACGACAATTACTATACTCATTACTCTTATTATTATCAATCTAACTCATATTATTAACCATATTATGCAGATATGATCGATAGAACGACAATTACTAGACTCATTATTCTTATTATTATCAATCTAACTCATATTATTAGCCATATTATGCTTATATGATCGATAGAGCGACAATTACTATACTCATTACTGTTATTATTATCAATCTAACTCATATTATTAGCCATATTATGCTTATATGATCGATAGAACGACAATTACTATACTTATTACTCTTATTATTATCAATGTAACTCATATTATTAGCTATATTATGCTTATATGATCGATAGAACGACATTTACTAAACTTATTACACTCACTATTATCAATGTAACTCATATTATTAACCATATTATGCAGATATGATCGATAGAACGACAATTACTATACTCATTACACTTATTATTATCAATCTAACTCATATTATTAACCATATTATGCAGATATGATCGATAGAACGACAATTACTAGACTCATTACTCTTATTATTATCAATCTAACTCATATTATTAGCCATATTATGCTTATATGATCGATAGAACGACAATTACTATACTCATTACTCTTATTATTATCAATCTAACTCATATTATTAGCTATATTATGCTTATATGATCGATAGAACGACATTTACTAAACTTATTACACTCACTTTTATCAGTCTAACTCATATTATTAGTCATATTATGCTTATATGATCGATAGGACGACAATTACTATACTCATTACTGTTATTATTATCAATCTAACTCATTATATTAGCCATATTATGCTTATATGATCGATAGAACGACAATTACTGTACTTATTACTCTTATTATTATCAATCTAACTCATATTATTAGCCATATTATGCTTAGATGATCGATAGGACGACAATTACTATACTCATTACTGTTATTATTATCAATCTAACTCATATTATTAGCCATATTATGCTTATATGATCGATAGAACGACATTTACTAAACTTATTACACTCACTATTATCAATGTAACTCATATTATTAACCATATTATGCAGATATGATCGATAGAACGACAATTACTATACTCATTACTCTTACTATTATCAATCTAACTCATATTATTAACCATATTATGCAGATATGATCGATAGAACGACAATTACTAGACTCATTACTCTTATTATTATCAATCTAACTCATATTATTAGCCATATTATGCTTATATGATCGATAGAACGACAATTACTATACTCATTACTCTTATTATTATCAATCTAACTCATATTATTAGCTATATCATGCTTATATGATCGATAGAACGACATTTACTAAACTTATTACACTCACTTTTATCAATCTAACTCATATTATTAGCCATATTATGCTTATATTATCGATGGAACGACAATCACTAAACTTATTACACTCACTGTTATCATTCTAACTAATATTATTAACCATATTATGCAGATATGATCGATAGAACGACAATTACTAGACTCATTACTCTTATTATTATCAATCTAACTCATATTATTAGCCACATTATGCTTATATGATCGATAGTACGACAATTGCTATACTCATTACTCTTACTATTATCAATCTAACTCATATTATTAGCCATATTCTGCTTATGTGATCGATAGGACGCAATTACTATACTCATTACTGTTATTATTATCAATCTAACTCATATTATTAACCATATTATGCAGATATGATCGATAGAACGACAATTACTATACTCATTACTCTTATTATTATCAATCTAACTCATATTATTAACCATATTATGCAGATATGATCGATAGAACGACAATTACTAGACTCATTATTCTTATTATTATCAATCTAACTCATATTATTAGCCATATTATGCTTATATGATCGATAGAACGACAATTACTATACTCATTACTCTTATTATTATCAATCTAACTCATATTATTAGCTATATTATGCTTATATGATTGATAGAACGACGATTACTATACTTATTAATCTTATTATTATCAATCTAACTCATATTATTAGCCATATTATGCTTATATGATCGATAGAACGACAATTACTATACTTATTACACTCACTATTATCAATCTAACTCATATTATTAGCCATATTATGCTTATATGATCGATAGAACGACAATTACTATACTTATTACTCTTATTATTATCAATCTAACTCATATTATTAGCCATATTATGCTCATATGACCGATAGAACGACAATTACTATACTTATTACACTCACTATTACCAATCTAACTCATATTATTAACCATATTATGCAGATATGATCGATAGAACGACAATTACTATACTCACTACTCTTATTATTATCAATCTAACTCATATTATTAACCATATTATGCTTATATGATCGATAGAACGATAATTACTATACTCATTACTGTTATTATTATCAATCTAACTCATATTATTAGCCATATTATGCTTATATGATCGATAGAACGACAATTACTATACTTATTACTCTTATTATTATCAATGTAACTCATATTATTAGCTATATTATGCTTATATGATCGATAGAACGACATTTACTAAACTTATTACACTCACTATTATCAATGTAACTCATATTATTAACCATATTATGCAGATATGATCGATAGAACGACAATTACTATACTCATTACACTTATTATTATCAATCTAACTCATATTATTAACCATATTATGCAGATATGATCGATAGAACGACAATTACTAGACTCATTACTCTTATTATTATCAATCTAACTCATATTATTAGCCATATTATGCTTATATGATCGATAGAACGACAATTACTATACTCATTACTCTTATTCTTATCAATCTAACTCATATTATTAGCTATATTATGCTTATATGATCGATAGAACGACATTTACTAAACTTATTACACTCACTATTATCAATGTAACTCATATTATTAACCATATTATGCAGATATGATCGATAGAACGACAATTACTATACTCATTACTCTTACTATTATCAATCTAACTCATATTATTAACCATATTATGCAGATATGATCGATAGAACGACAATTACTAGACTCATTACTCTTATTATTATCAATCTAACTCATATTATTAGCCATATTAGGCTTATATGATCGATAAAACGACAATTACTATACTCATTACTCTTATTATTATCAATCTAACTCATATTATTAGCTATATTATGCTTATATGATCGATAGAACGACATTTACTAAACTTATTACACTCACTTTTATCAATCTAACTCATATTATTAGCCATATTATGCTTATATTATCGATGGAACGACAATCACTAAACTTACTACACTCACTGTTATCATTCTAACTAATATTATTAACCATATTATGCAGATATGATCGATAGAACGACAATTACTAGACTCATTACTCTTATTATTATCAATCTAACTCATATTATTAGCCACATTATGCTTATATGATCGATAGTACGACAATTGCTATACTCATTACTCTTACTATTATCAATCTAACTCATATTATTAGCCATATTCTGCTTATATGATCGATAGGACGCAATTACTATACTCATTACTGTTATTATTATCAATCTAACTCATATTATTAACCATATTATGCTTATATGATCGATAGAACGATAATTACTATACATATTACTCTTATTATTATCAATCTAACTCATATTATTAGCCATATTATGCTTATATGATCGATAGGACGACAGTTACTATACTCATTACTGTTATTATTATCAATCTAACTCTAATTATTAGCGATATTATGCTTATATGATCGATAGAACGATAATTACTATACATGTTACTCTTATTATTATCAATCTAACTCATATTATTAGCCATATTATGCTTATATGATCGATAGGACGACAATTACTATACTCATTACTGTTATTATTATCAATCTAACTCATGTTATTAGCCATATTATGCTTATAAGATCGATAGAACGACAATTACTATACTTACTACTCTTATTATTATCAATGTAACTCATATTATTAGCTATATTATGCTTATATGATCGATAGAACGACATTTACTAAACTTATTGCACTCACTATTATCAATGTAACTCATAATATTAACCATATTATGCAGATATGATCGATAGAACGACAATTACTATACTCATTACTCTTATTATTATCAATCTAACTCATATTATTAACCATATTATGCAGATATGATCGATAGAACGACAATTACTAGACTCATTATTCTTATTATTATCAATCTAACTCATATTATTAGCCATATTATGCTTATATGATCGATAGAACGACAATTACTATACTCATTACTCTTATTATTATCAATCTAACTCATATTATTAGCTATATTATGCTTATATGATCGATAGAACGATAATTACTATACATATTACTCTTATTATTATCAATCTAACTCATATTATCAGCCATATTATGCTTATATGATCGATAGGACGACAATTACTATACTCATTACTGTTATTATTATCAATCTAACTCATATTATTAGCGATATTATGCTTATATGATCGATAGAACGATAATTACTATACATATTACTCTTATTATTATCAATCTAACTCATATTATTAGCCATATTATGCTTATATGATCGATAGGACGACAATTACTATACTCATTACTGTTATTATTATCAATCTAACTCATATTATTAGCCATATTATGCTTATAAGATCGATAGAACGACAATTACTATACTTACTACTCTTATTATTATCAATGTAACTCATATTATTAGCTATATTATGCTTATATGATCGATAGAACGACATTTACTAAACTTATTGCACTCACTATTATCAATGTAACTCATAATATTAACCATATTATGCAGATATGATCGATAGAACGACAATTACTATACTCATTACTCTTATTATTATCAATCTAACTCATATTATTAACCATATTATGCAGATATGATCGATAGAACGACAATTACTAGACTCATTATTCTTATTATTATCAATCTAACTCATATTATTAGCCATATTATGCTTATATGATCGATAGAACGACAATTACTATACTCATTACTCTTATTATTATCAATCTAACTCATATTATTAGCTATATTATGCTTATATGATTGATAGAACGACAATTACTATACTTATTAATCTTATTATTATCAATCTAACTCATATTATTAGCCATATTATGCTTATATGATCGATAGAACGACAATTACTATACTTATTACACTCACTATTATCAATCTAACTCATATTATTAACCACATTATGCAGATACGATCGATAGAACGACAATAACTATACTCATTACTCTTACTATTATCAATCTAACTCATATTATTAGCCATATTCTGCTTATATGATGGATAGAACGACAATTACTATACTTATTACACTCACTATTATCAATCTAACTCATATTATTAGCCATATTATACTTATATGATCGATAGGACGACAGTTACTATACATATTACTCTTATTATTATCAATCTAACTCATATTATTAGCCATATTATGCTTATATGATCGATAGGACGACAATTACTATACTCATTACTGTTATTATTATCAATCTAACTCGTATTATTAGCCATATTATGCTTATATGATCGATAGAACGACAATTACTATACTCATTACTCTTATTATTATCAATCTAACTCATATTATTAGCCATATTATGCTTATATGATCGATAGTACGACAATTACTATACGCATTACTCTTACTGTTATCAATCTAACTCATATTATTAGCCATATTCTGCTTATATGATCGATAGAGCGACAATTACTATACTTATTACACTCACTATTATCAATCTAACTCATATTATTAGCCATATTATGCTTATATGATCGATAGAACGACAGTTACTATACATATTACTCTTATTATTATCAATCTAACTCATATTATTAGCCATATTATGCTTATATGATCGATAGGACGACAATTACTATACTCATTACTGTTATTATTATCAATCTAACTCATATTATTAACCATATTATGCAGATATGATCGATAGAACGACAATTACTATACATATTACTCTTATTATTATCAATCTAACTCATATTATTAGCCATATTATGCTTATATGATCGATAGGACGACAATTACTATACTCATTACTGTTATTATTATCAATCTAACTCATATTATTAACCATATTATGCAGATATGATCGATAGAACGACAATTACTATACATATTACTCTTATTATTATCAATCTAACTCATATTATTAGCCATATTATGCTTATATGATCGATAGGACGACAATTACTATACTCATTACTGTTATTATTATCAATCTAACTCATATTATTAGCGATATTATGCTTATATGATCGATAGAACGATAATTACTATACTCATTACTCTTATTATTATCAATCTAACTCATATTATTAGCTATATTATGCTTATATGATTGATAGAACGACAATTACTATACTTATTAATCTTATTATTATCAATCTAACTCATATTATTAGCCATATTATGCTTATATGATCGATAGAACGACAATTACTATACTTATTACACTCACTATTATCAATCTAACTCATATTATTAACCACATTATGCAGATACGATCGATAGAACGACAATAACTATACATATTACTCTTATTATTATCAATCTAACTCATATTATTAGCCATATTATGCTTATATGATCGATAGGACGACAATTACTATACTTATTACACTCACTATTATCAATCTAACTCATATTATTAACCACATTATGCAGATACGATCGATAGAACGACAATAACTATACTCATTACTCTTACTATTATCAATCTAACTCATATTATTAGCCATATTCTGCTTATATGATCGATAGAACGACAATTACTATACTTATTACACTCACTATTATCAATCTAACTCATATTATTAACCACATTATGCAGATACGATCGATAGAACGACAATAACTATACTCATTACTCTTACTATTATCAATCTAACTCATATTATTAGCCATATTCTGCTTATATGATCGATAGAACGACAATTACTATACATATTACTCTTATTATTATCAATGTAACTCATATTATTAGCTATATTATGCTTATATGATCGATAGAACGACATTTACTAAACTTATTGCACTCACTATTATCAATGTAACTCATATTATTAGCCATATTATGCTTATATGATCGATAGGACGACAATTACTATACTCATTACTGTTATTATTATCAATCTAACTCATATTATTAGCGATATTATGCTTATATGATCGATAGAACGATAATTACTATACTCATTACTCTTATTATTATCAATCTAACTCATATTATTAGCTATATTATGCTTATATGATTGATAGAACGACAATTACTATACTTATTAATCTTATTATTATCAATCTAACTCATATTATTAGCCATATTATGCTTATATGATCGATAGAACGACAATTACTATACTTATTACACTCACTATTATCAATCTAACTCATATTATTAACCACATTATGCAGATACGATCGATAGAACGACAATAACTATACTCATTACTCTTACTATTATCAATCTAACTCATATTATTAGCCATATTCTGCTTATATGATCGATAGAACGACAATTACTATACTTATTACACTCACTATTATCAATCTAACTCATATTATTAGCCATATTATGCTTATATGATCGATAGAACGACATTTACTAAACTTATTACACACACTATTATCAATCTAACTCATATTATTAGCTATATTATGCTTATATGATTGATAGAACGACAATTACTATACTTATTAATCTTATTATTATCAATCTAACTCATATTATTAGCCATATTATGCTTATATGATCGATAGAACGACAATTACTATACTTATTACACTCACTATTATCAATCTAACTCATATTATTAACCACATTATGCAGATACGATCGATAGAACGACAATAACTATACTCATTACTCTTACTATTATCAATCTAACTCATATTATTAGCCATATTCTGCTTATATGATCGATAGAACGACAATTACTATACTTATTACACTCACTATTATCAATCTAACTCATATTATTAGCCATATTATGTTTATATGATCGATAGAACGACATTTACTAAACTTATTACACACACTATTATCAATCTAACTCATATTATTAACCATATTATGCAGATATGATCGATAGAACGACAATTACTATACTCATTACTCCTATTATTATCAATCTAACTCATATTATTAGCCATATTATGGTTATATGACCGATAGAACGACAATTACTATACTTATTACTCTTATTATTATCAATCTAACTCATATTATTAGCCACATTATGCTTATATGATCGATAGTACGACAATTACTATACTCATTACTCTTACTATTATCAATCTAACTCATATTATTAGCCATATTCTGCTTATATGATGGATAGAACGACAACTACTATACTTATTACACTCACTATTATCAATCTAACTCATATTATTAGCCATATTATGCTTATATGATCGATAGAACGACAATTACTATACTTATTACTCTTATTATTATCAATGTAACTCATATTATTAGCCATATTATGCTCATATGACCGATAGAACGACAATTACTATACTTATTACACTCACTATTACCAATCTAACTCATATTATTAACCATATTATGCAGATATGATCGATAGAGCGACAATTACTATACGCACTACTCTTATTATTATCAATCTAACTCATATTATTAGCCATATTATGCTTATATGATCGATAGGACGACAATTACTATACTCATTACTGTTATTATTATCAATCTAACTCATATTATTAGCCATATTATGCTTATATGATCGATAGAACGACAATTACTATACTCATTACTCTTGTTATTATCAATCTAACTCATATTATTAGCCATATTATGCTTATATGATCAATAGTACGACAATTACTATACGCATTACTCTTACTATTATCAATCTAACTCATATTATTAGCCATATTCTGCTTATATGATCGATAGAACGACAATTACTATACTTATTACACTCACTATTATCAATCTAACTCATATTATTAGCCATATTATGCTTATATGATCGATAGTACGACAGTTACTAAACATATTACTCTTATCATTATCAATCTAACTCATATTATTAGCCATATTATGCTTATATGATCGATAGGACGACAATTACTATACTCATTACTGTTATTATTATCAATCTAACTCATATTATTAGGCATATTATGCTTATATGATCGATAGAACGATAATTACTATACATATTACTCTTATTATTATCAATCTAACTCATATTATTAGCCATATTATGCTTATATGATCGATAGGACGACAGTTACTATACATATTACTCTTATTATTATCAATCTAACTCATATTATTAGCCATATTATGCTTATATGATCGATAGGACGACAATTACTATACTCATTACTGTTATTATTATCAATCTAACTCATATTATTAGCCATATTCTGCTTATATGATGTATAGAACGACAATTACTATACTTATTACACTCACTATTATCAATCTAACTCATATTATTAGCCATATTATGCTTATATGATCGATAGAACGACAATTACTATACTTATTACTCTTATTATTATCAATCTAACTCATATTATTAGCCATATTATGCTCATATGACCGATAGAACGACAATTACTATACTTATTACACTCACTATTATCAATCTAACTCATATTATTAGCCATATTATGCTTATATGATCGATAGAACGACAATTACTATACTTATTACTCTTATTATTATCAATGTAACTCATATTATTAGCCATATTATGCTCATATGACCGATAGAACGACAATTACTATACTTATTACACTCACTATTACCAATCTAACTCATATTATTAACCATATTATGCAGATATGATCGATAGAACGACAATTACTATACTCATTACTGTTATTATTATCAATCTAACTCATATTATTAGGCATATTATGCTTATATGATCGATAGAACGATAATTACTATACATATTACTCTTATTATTATCAATCTAACTCATATTATTAGCCATATTATGCTTATATGATCGATAGGACGACAGTTACTATACATATTACTCTTATTATTATCAATCTAACTCATATTATTAGCCATATTATGCTTATATGATCGATAGGACGACAATTACTATACTCATTACTGTTATTATTATCAATCTAACTCGTATTATTAGCCATATTATGCTTATATGATCGATAGGACGACAATTACTATACTCATTACTGTTATTATTATCAATCTAACTCATATTATTAGCCATATTCTGCTTATATGATGGATAGAACGACAATTACTATACTTATTACACTCACTATTATCAATCTAACTCATATTATTAGCCATATTATGCTTATATGATCGATAGAACGACAATTACTATACTTATTACTCTTATTATTATCAATCTAACTCATATTATTAGCCATATTATGCTTATATGATCGATAGAACGACAGTTACTATACATATTACTCTTATTATTATCAATCTAACTCATATTATTAGCCATATTATGCTTATATGATCGATAGGACGACAATTACTATACTCATTACTGTTATTATTATCAATCTAACTCATATTATTAGGCATATTATGCTTATATGATCGATAGAACGATAATTACTATACATATTACTCTTATTATTATCAATCTAACTCATATTATTAGCCATATTATGCTTATATGATCGATAGGACGACAATTACTATACTCATTACTGTTATTATTATCAATCTAACTCATATTATTAGTCATATTATGCAGATATGATCGATAGAACGACAATTACTATACTCATTACTCTTATTATTATCAATGTAACTCATATTATTAGCTATATTATGCTTATATGATCGATAGAACGACATTTACTAAACTTATTGCACTCACTATTATCAATCTAACTCATATTATTAACCATATTATGCAGATATGATCGATAGAACGACAATTACTATACTCATTACTCTTATTATTATCAATCTAACTCATATTATTAGCCATATTATGCTTATATGATCGATAGGACGACAATTACTATACATATTACTCTTATTATTATCAATCTAACTCATATTATTAGCCATATTATGCTTATATGATCGATAGGACGACAATTACTATACTCATTACTGTTATTATTATCAATCTAACTCATATTATTAGGCATATTATGCTTATATGATCGATAGAACGATAATTACTATACATATTACTCTTATTATTATCAATCTAACTCATATTATTAGCCATATTATGCTTATATGATCGATAGGACGACAATTACTATACTCATTACTGTTATTATTATCAATCTAACTCATATTATTAGTCATATTATGCAGATATGATCGATAGAACGACAATTACTATACTCATTACTCTTATTATTATCAATGTAACTCATATTATTAGCTATATTATGCTTATATGATCGATAGAACGACATTTACTAAACTTATTACACTCACTATTATCAATCTAACTCATATTATTAACCATATTATGCAGATATGATCGATAGAACGACAATTACTATACTTATTACTCTTATTATTATCAATGTAACTAATATTATTAGCTATATTATGCTTATATGATCGATAGAACGACATTTACTAAACTTATTACACTCACTATTATCAATGTAACTCATTATATTAACCATATTATGCAGATATGATCGATAGAACGACAATTACTATACTCATTACTCTTATTATTATCAATCTAACTCATATTATTAGCCATATTATGCTTATATGATCGATAGGACGACAATTACTATACTCATTACTGTTATTATTATCAATCTAACTCATATTATTAACTATATTATGCTTATATGATTGATAGAACGACAATTACTATACTTATTAATCTTATTATTATCAATCTAACTCATATTATTAGCCATATTATGCTTATATGATCGATAGAACGACATTTACTGAACTTATTACACACACTATTATCAACCTAACTCATATTATTAACCATATTATGCAGATATGATCGATAGAACGACAATTACTATACTCATTACTCCTATTATTATCAATCTAACTCATATTATTAACCATATTATGCAGATATGATCGATAGAACGACAATTACTAGACTCATTACTCTTATTATTATCAATCTAACTCATATTATTAGCCATATTATGCTTATATGATCGATAGAACGACATTTACTAAACTTATTGCACTCACTATTATCAATGTAACTCATAATATTAACCATATTATGCAGATATGATCGATAGAACGACAATTACTATACTCATTACTCTTATTATTATCAATCTAACTCATATTATTAACCATATTATGCAGATATGATCGATAGAACGACAATTACTAGACTCATTATTCTTATTATTATCAATCTAACTCATATTATTAGCCACATTATGCTTATATGATCGATAGAACGACAATTACTATACTCATTACTCTTATTATTATCAATCTAACTCATATTATTAGCTATATTATGCTTATATGATTGATAGAACGACAATTACTATACTTATTAATCTTATTATTATCAATCTAACTCATATTATTAGCCATATTATGCTTATATGATCGATAGAACGACAATTACTATACTTATTACACTCACTATTATCAATCTAACTCATATTATTAACCACATTATGCAAATACGATCGATAGAACGACAATAACTATACTCATTACTCTTACTATTATCAATCTAACTCATATTATTAGCCATATTCTGCTTATATGATCGATAGAACGACAATTACTATACTTATTACACTCACTATTATCAATCTAACTCATATTATTAGCCATATTATGCTTATATGATCGATAGAACGACATTTACTAAACTTATTACACACACTATTATCAATCTAACTCATATTATTAACCATATTATGCAGATATGATCGATAGAACGACAATTACTATACTCATTACTCCTATTATTATCAATCTAACTCATATTATTAGCCATATTATGGTTATATGACCGATAGAACGACAATTACTATACTTATTACTCTTATTATTATCAATCTAACTCATATTATTAGCCACATTATGCTTATATGATCGATAGTACGACAATTACTATACTCATTACTCTTACTATTATCAATCTAACTCATATTATTAGCCATATTCTGCTTATATAATGGATAGAACGACAATTACTATACTTATTACACTCACTATTATCAATCTAACTCATATTATTAGCCATATTATGCTTATATGATCGATAGGACGACAATTACTATACTCATTACTGTTATTATTATCAATCTAACTCATATTATTAGCCATATTATGCTTATATGATCGATAGAACGACAATTACTATACTCATTACTCTTATTATTATCAATCTAACTCATATTATTAGCCATATTATGCTTATATGATCAATAGTACGACAATTACTATACGCATTACTCTTACTATTATCAATCTAACTCATATTATTAGCCATATTCTGCTTATATGATCGATAGAACGACAATTACTATACTTATTACACTCACTATTATCAATCTAACTCATATTATTAGCCATATTATGCTTATATGATCGATAGAACGACAGTTACTGAACATATTACTCTTATCATTATCAATCTAACTCATATTATTAGCCATATTATGCTTATATGATCGATAGGACGACAATTACTATACTCATTACTGTTATTATTATCAATCTAACTCATATTATTAGGCATATTATGCTTATATGATCGATAGAACGATAATTACTATACATATTACTCTTATTATTATCAATCTAACTCATATTATTAGCCATATTATGCTTATATGATCGATAGGACGACAGTTACTATACATATTACTCTTATTATTATCAATCTATCTCTTATTATTAGCCATATTATGCTTATATGATCGATAGGACGACAATTACTATACTCATTACTGTTATTATTATCAATCTAACTCGTATTATTAGCCATATTATGCTTATATGATCGATAGAACGACAATTACTATACTCATTACTCTTATTATTATCAATCTAACTCATATTATTAGCCATATTATGCTTATATGATCGATAGTACGACAATTACTATACGCATTACTCTTACTATTATCAATCTAACTCATATTATTAGCCATATTCTGCTTATATGATCGATAGAGCGACAATTACTATACTTATTACACTCACTATTATCAATCTAACTCATATTATTAGCCATATTATGCTTATATGATCGATAGAACGACAGTTACTATACATATTACTCTTATTATTATCAATCTAACTCATATTATTAGCCATATTATGCTTATATGATCGATAGGACGACAATTACTATACTCATTACTGTTATTATTATCAATCTAACTCATATTATTAGGCATATTATGCTTATATGATCGATAGAACGATAATTACTATACATATTACTCTTATTATTATCAATCTAACTCATATTATTAGCCATATTATGCTTATATGATCGATAGGACGACAATTACTATACTCATTACTGTTATTATTATCAATCTAACTCATATTATTAGTCATATTATGCAGATATGATCGATAGAACGACAATTACTATACTCATTACTCTTATTATTATCAATGAAACTCATATTATTAGCTATATTATGCTTATATGATCGATAGAACGACATTTACTAAACTTATTACACTCACTATTATCAATCTAACTCATATTATTAACCATATTATGCAGATATGATCGATAGAACGACAATTACTATACTCATTACTCTTATTATTATCAATCTAACTCATATTATTAGCCATATTATGCTTATATGATCGATAGGACGACAATTACTATACATATTACTCTTATTATTATCAATCTAACTCATATTATTAGCCATATTATGCTTATATGATCGATAGGACGACAATTACTATACTCATTACTGTTATTATTATCAATCTAACTCATATTATTAGGCATATTATGCTTATATGATCGATAGAACGATAATTACTATACATATTACTCTTATTATTATCAATCTAACTCATATTATTAGCCATATTATGCTTATATGATCGATAGGACGACAATTACTATACTCATTACTGTTATTATTATCAATCTAACTCATATTATTAGTCATATTATGCAGATATGATCGATAGAACGACAATTACTATACTCATTACTCTTATTATTATCAATGTAACTCATATTATTAGCTATATTATGCTTATATGATCGATAGAACGACATTTACTAAACTTATTACACTCACTATTATCAATCTAACTCATATTATTAACCATATTATGCAGATATGATCGATAGAACGACAATTACTATACTCATTACTCTTATTATTATCAATCTAACTCATATTATTAGCCATATTATGCTTATATGATCGATAGGACGACAATTACTATACTCATTACTGTTATTATTATGAATCTAACTCATATTATTAGCCATATTATGCATATATGATCGATAGAACGACAATTACTATACTTATTACTCTTATTATTATCAATGTAACTAATATTATTAGCTATATTATGCTTATATGATCGATAGAACGACATTTACTAAACTTATTACACTCACTATTATCAATGTAACTCATTATATTAACCATATTATGCAGATATGATCGATAGAACGACAATTCATATACTCATTACTCTTATTATTATCAATCTAACTCATATTATTAACCATATTATGCAGATATGATCGATAGAACGACAATTACTAGACTCATTACTCTTATTATCTTCAATCTAACTCATATTATTAGCCATATTATGCTTATATGATCGATAGAACGACAATTACTATACTCATTACTCTTATTATTATCAATCTAACTCATATTATTAGCTATATTATGCTTATATGATGGATAGAACGACAATTACTATACTTATTACACTCACTATTATCAATCTAACTCATATTATTAGCCATATTATGCTTATATGATCGATAGAACGACAATTACTATACTTATTACTCTTATTATTATCAATCTAACTCATATTATTAGCCATATTATACTCATATGACCGATAGAACGACAATTACTATACTTATTACACTCACTATTATCAATCTAACTCATATTATTAGCCATATTATGCTTATATGATCGATAGAACGACAATTACTATACTTATTACTCTTATTATTATCAATCTAACTCATATTATTAGCCATATTATGCTCATATGACCGATAGAACGACAATTACTATACTTATTACACTCACTATTACCAATCTAACTCATATTATTAACCATATTATGCAGATATGATCGATAGAACGACAATTACTATACTCACTACTCTTATTATTATCAATCTAACTCATATTATTAGCCATATTATGCTTATATGATCGATAGGACGACAATTACTATACTCATTACTGTTATTATTATCAATCTAACTCATATTATTAGCCATATTATGCTTATATGATCGATAGAACGACAATTACTATACTCATTACTCTTATTATTATCAATCTAACTCATATTATTAGCCATATTCTGCTTATATGATCGATAGAACGACAATTACTATACTTATTACACTCACTATTATCAATCCAACTCATATTATTAGCCATATTATGCTTATATGATCGATAGAACGACAGTTACTAAACATATTACTCTTATCATTATCAATCTAACTCATATTATTAGCCATATTATGCTTATATGATCGATAGGACGACAATTACTATACTCATTACTGTTATTATTATCAATCTAACTCATATTATTAGGCATATTATGCTTATATGATCGATAGAACGATAATTACTATACATATTACTCTTATTATTATCAATCTAACTCATATTATTAGCCATATTATGCTTACATGATCGATAGGACGACAATTACTATACTTATTACTCTTATTATTATCAATGTAACTAATGTTATTAGCGATATTATGCTTATATGATCGATAGAACGACATTTGCTAAACTTATTACACTCACTATTATCAATGTAACTCATTATTAACCATATTATGCAGATATGATCGATAGAACGACAATTACTATACTCATTACTCTTATTATTATCAATCTAACTCATATTATTAACCATATTATGCAGATATGATCGATAGAACGACAATTACTAGACTCATTACTCTTATTATTATCAATCTAACTCATATTATTAGCCATATTATGCTTATATGGTCGATAGAACGACAATTACTATACTCATTACTCTTATTATTATCAATCTAACTCATATTATTAGCTATATTATGCTTATATGATCGATAGAACGACATTTACTAAACTTATTACACTCACTTTTATCAATCTAACTCATATTATTAGCCATATTATGCTTATATGATCGATAGGACGACAATTACTATACTCATTACTGTTATTATTATCAATCTAACTCATATTATTAGCCATATTATGCTTATATGATCGATAGAACGACAATTACTATACTCATTACTCTTATTATTATCAATCTAACTCATATTATTAGCCATATTATGCTTATATGATCGATAGTACGACAATTACTATACGCATTACTCTTACTATTATCAATCTAACTCATATTATTAGCCATATTCTGCTTATATGATCGATAGAACGACAATTACTATACTTATTACACTCACTATTATCAATCTAACTCATATTATTAGCCATATTATGCTTATATGATCGATAGAACGACAGTTACTAAACATATTACTCTTATCATTATCAATCTAACTCATATTATTAGCCATATTATGCTTATATGATCGATAGGACGACAATTACTATACTCATTACTGTTATTATTATCAATCTAACTCATATTATTAGGCATATTATGCTTATATGATCGATAGAACGATAATTACTATACATATTACTCTTATTATTATCAATCTAACTCATATTATTAGCCATATTATGCTTATATGATCGATAGGACGACAATTACTATACTCATTACTGTTATTATTATCAATCTAACTCATATTATTAGTCATATTATGCAGATATGATCGATAGAACGACAATTACTATACTTATTACTCTTATTCTTATCAATCTAACTCATATTATTAGCCATATTATGCTCATATGACCGATAGAACGACAATTACTATACTTATTACACTCACTATTACCAATCTAACTCATATTATTAACCATATTATGCAGATATGATCGATAGAACGACAATTACTATACTCACTACTCTTATTATTATCAATCTAACTCATATTATTAGCCATATTATGCTTATATGATCGATAGGACGACAGTTACTATACATATTACTCTTATTATTATCAATCTAACTCATATTATTAGCCATATTATGCTTATATGATCGATAGGACGACAATTACTATACTCATTACTGTTATTATTATCAATCTAACTCGTATTATTAGCCATATTATGCTTATATGATCGATAGAACGACAATTACTATACTCATTACTCTTATTATTATCAATCTAACTCATATTATTAGCCATATTATGCTTATATGATCGATAGTACGACAATTACTATACGCATTACTCTTACTATTATCAATCTAACTCATATTATTAGCCATATTCTGCTTATATGATCGATAGAGCGACAATTACTATACTTATTACACTCACTATTATCAATCTAACTAATATTATTAACCATATTATGCAGATATGATCGATAGAACGACAATTACTAGACTCATTACTCTTATTATTATCAATCTAACTCATATTATTAGCCACATTATGCTTATATGATCGATAGTACGACAATTGCTATACTCATTACTCTTACTATTATCAATCTAACTCATATTATTAGCCATATTCTGCTTATATGATCGATAGGACGCAATTACTATACTCATTACTGTTATTATTATCAATCTAACTCATATTATTAACCATATTATGCTTATATGATCGATAGAACGATAATTACTATACATATTACTCTTATTATTATCAATCTAACTCATATTATCAGCCATATTATGCTTATATGATCGATAGGACGACAATTACTATACTCATTACTGTTATTATTATCAATCTAACTCATATTATTAGCGACATTATGCTTATATGATCGATAGAACGATAATTACTATACATATTACTCTTATTATTATCAATCTAACTCATATTATTAGCCATATTATGCTTATATGATCGATAGGACGACAATTACTATACTCATTACTGTTATTATTATCAATCTAACTCATATTATTAGCCATATTATGCTTATAAGATCGATAGAACGACAATTACTATACTTACTACTCTTATTATTATCAATGTAACTCATATTATTAGCTATATTATGCTTATATGATCGATAGAACGACATTTACTAAACTTATTGCACTCACTATTATCAATGTAACTCATAATATTAACCATATTATGCAGATATGATCGATAGAACGACAATTACTATACTCATTACTCTTATTATTATCAATCTAACTCATATTATTAACCATATTATGCAGATATGATCGATAGAACGACAATTACTAGACTCATTATTCTTATTATTATCAATCTAACTCATATTATTAGCCATATTATGCTTATATGATCGATAGAACGACAATTACTATACTCATTACTCTTATTATTATCAATCTAACTCATATTATTAGCTATATTATGCTTATATGATTGATAGAACGACAATTACTATACTTATTAATCTTATTATTATCAATCTAACTCATATTATTAGCCATATTATGCTTATATGATCGATAGAACGACAATTACTATACTTATTACACTCACTATTATCAATCTAACTCATATTATTAACCACATTATGCAGATACGATCGATAGAACGACAATAACTATACTCATTACTCTTACTATTATCAATCTAACTCATATTATTAGCCATATTCTGCTTATATGATGGATAGAACGACAATTACTATACTTATTACACTCACTATTATCAATCTAACTCATATTATTAGCCATATTATGCTTATATGATCGATAGAACGACAATTACTATACTTATTACTCTTATTATTATCAATCTAACTCATATTATTAGCCATATTATGCTCATATGACCGATAGAACGACACTTACTATACTTATTACACTCACTATTATCAATCTAACTCATATTATTAGCCATATTATGCTTATATGATCGATAGAACGACAATTACTATACTTATTACTCTTATTCTTATCAATCTAACTCATATTATTAGCCATATTATGCTCATATGGCCGATAGAACGACAATTACTATACTTATTACACTCACTATTACCAATCTAACTCATATTATTAACCATATTATGCAGATATGATCGATAGAACGACAATTACTATACTCACTACTCTTATTATTATCAATCTAACTCATATTATTAGCCATATTATACTTATATGATCGATAGGACGACAGTTACTATACATATTACTCTTATTATTATCAATCTAACTCATATTATTAGCCATATTATGCTTATATGATCGATAGGACGACAATTACTATACTCATTACTGTTATTATTATCAATCTAACTCGTATTATTAGCCATATTATGCTTATATGATCGATAGAACGACAATTACTATACTCATTACTCTTATTATTATCAATCTAACTCATATTATTAGCCATATTATGCTTATATGATCGATAGTACGACAATTACTATACGCATTACTCTTACTGTTATCAATCTAACTCATATTATTAGCCATATTCTGCTTATATGATCGATAGAGCGACAATTACTATACTTATTACACTCACTATTATCAATCTAACTCATATTATTAGCCATATTATGCTTATATGATCGATAGAACGACAGTTACTATACATATTACTCTTATTATTATCAATCTAACTCATATTATTAGCCATATTATGCTTATATGATCGATAGGACGACAATTACTATACTCATTACTGTTATTATTATCAATCTAACTCATATTATTAACCATATTATGCAGATATGATCGATAGAACGACAATTACTATACATATTACTCTTATTATTATCAATCTAACTCATATTATTAGCCATATTATGCTTATATGATCGATAGGACGACAATTACTATACTCATTACTGTTATTATTATCAATCTAACTCATATTAATAACCATATTATGCAGATATGATCGATAGAACGACAATTACTATACATATTACTCTTATTATTATCAATCTAACTCATATTATTAGCCATATTATGCTTATATGATCGATAGGACGACAATTACTATACTCATTACTGTTATTATTATCAATCTAACTCATATTATTAGCCATATTATGCTTATAAGATCGATAGAACGACAATTACTATACTTACTACTCTTATTATTATCAATGTAACTCATATTATTAGCTATATTATGCTTATATGATCGATAGAACGACATTTACTAAACTTATTGCACTCACTATTATCAATGTAACTCATATTATTAGCCATATTATGCTTATATGATCGATAGGACGACAATTACTATACTCATTACTGTTATTATTATCAATCTAACTCATATTATTAGCGATATTATGCTTATATGATCGATAGAACGATAATTACTATACTCATTACTCTTATTATTATCAATCTAACTCATATTATTAGCTATATTATGCTTATATGATTGATAGAACGACAATTACTATACTTATTAATCTTATTATTATCAATCTAACTCATATTATTAGCCATATTATGCTTATATGATCGATAGAACGACAATTACTATACTTATTACACTCACTATTATCAATCTAACTCATATTATTAACCACATTATGCAGATACGATCGATAGAACGACAATAACTATACTCATTACTCTTACTATTATCAATCTAACTCATATTATTAGCCATATTCTGCTTATATGATCGATAGAACGACAATTACTATACTTATTACACTCACTATTATCAATCTAACTCATATTATTAGCCATATTATGCTTATATGATCGATAGAACGACATTTACTAAACTTATTACACACACTATTATCAATCTAACTCATATTATTAGCTATATTATGCTTATATGATTGATAGAACGACAATTACTATACTTATTAATCTTATTATTATCAATCTAACTCATATTATTAGCCATATTATGCTTATATGATCGATAGAACGACAATTACTATACTTATTACACTCACTATTATCAATCTAACTCATATTATTAACCACATTATGCAGATACGATCGATAGAACGACAATAACTATACTCATTACTCTTACTATTATCAATCTAACTCATATTATTAGCCATATTCTGCTTATATGATCGATAGAACGACAATTACTATACTTATTACACTCACTATTATCAATCTAACTCATATTATTAGCCATATTATGTTTATATGATCGATAGAACGACATTTACTAAACTTATTACACACACTATTATCAATCTAACTCATATTATTAACCATATTATGCAGATATGATCGATAGAACGACAATTACTATACTCATTACTCCTATTATTATCAATCTAACTCATATTATTAGCCATATTATGGTTATATGACCGATAGAACGACAATTACTATACTTATTACTCTTATTATTATCAATCTAACTCATATTATTAGCCACATTATGCTTATATGATCGATAGTACGACAATTACTATACTCATTACTCTTACTATTATCAATCTAACTCATATTATTAGCCATATTCTGCTTATATGATGGATAGAACGACAACTACTATACTTATTACACTCACTATTATCAATCTAACTCATATTATTAGCCATATTATGCTTATATGATCGATAGAACGACAATTACTATACTTATTACTCTTATTATTATCAATGTAACTCATATTATTAGCCATATTATGCTCATATGACCGATAGAACGACAATTACTATACTTATTACACTCACTATTACCAATCTAACTCATATTATTAACCATATTATGCAGATATGATCGATAGAGCGACAATTACTATACGCACTACTCTTATTATTATCAATCTAACTCATATTATTAGCCATATTATGCTTATATGATCGATAGGACGACAATTACTATACTCATTACTGTTATTATTATCAATCTAACTCATATTATTAGCCATATTATGCTTATATGATCGATAGAACGACAATTACTATACTCATTACTCTTGTTATTATCAATCTAACTCATATTATTAGCCATATTATGCTTATATGATCAATAGTACGACAATTACTATACGCATTACTCTTACTATTATCAATCTAACTCATATTATTAGCCATATTCTGCTTATATGATCGATAGAACGACAATTACTATACTTATTACACTCACTATTATCAATCTAACTCATATTATTAGCCATATTATGCTTATATGATCGATAGTACGACAGTTACTAAACATATTACTCTTATCATTATCAATCTAACTCATATTATTAGCCATATTATGCTTATATGATCGATAGGACGACAATTACTATACTCATTACTGTTATTATTATCAATCTAACTCATATTATTAGGCATATTATGCTTATATGATCGATAGAACGATAATTACTATACATATTACTCTTATTATTATCAATCTAACTCATATTATTAGCCATATTATGCTTATATGATCGATAGGACGACAGTTACTATACATATTACTCTTATTATTATCAATCTAACTCATATTATTAGCCATATTATGCTTATATGATCGATAGGACGACAATTACTATACTCATTACTGTTATTATTATCAATCTAACTCATATTATTAGCCATATTCTGCTTATATGATGTATAGAACGACAATTACTATACTTATTACACTCACTATTATCAATCTAACTCATATTATTAGCCATATTATGCTTATATGATCGATAGAACGACAATTACTATACTTATTACTCTTATTATTATCAATCTAACTCATATTATTAGCCATATTATGCTCATATGACCGATAGAACGACAATTACTATACTTATTACACTCACTATTATCAATCTAACTCATATTATTAGCCATATTATGCTTATATGATCGATAGAACGACAATTACTATACTTATTACTCTTATTATTATCAATGTAACTCATATTATTAGCCATATTATGCTCATATGACCGATAGAACGACAATTACTATACTTATTACACTCACTATTACCAATCTAACTCATATTATTAACCATATTATGCAGATATGATCGATAGAACGACAATTACTATACTCATTACTGTTATTATTATCAATCTAACTCATATTATTAGGCATATTATGCTTATATGATCGATAGAACGATAATTACTATACATATTACTCTTATTATTATCATTCTAACTCATATTATTAGCCATATTATGCTTATATGATCGATAGGACGACAGTTACTATACATATTACTCTTATTATTATCAATCTAACTCATATTATTAGCCATATTATGCTTATATGATCGATAGGACGACAATTACTATACTCATTACTGTTATTATTATCAATCTAACTCGTATTATTAGCCATATTATGCTTATATGATCGATAGGACGACAATTACTATACTCATTACTGTTATTATTATCAATCTAACTCATATTATTAGCCATATTCTGCTTATATGATGGATAGAACGACAATTACTATACTTATTACACTCACTATTATCAATCTAACTCATATTATTAGCCATATTATGCTTATATGATCGATAGAACGACAATTACTATACTTATTACTCTTATTATTATCAATCTAACTCATATTATTAGCCATATTATGCTTATATGATCGATAGAACGACAGTTACTATACATATTACTCTTATTATTATCAATCTAACTCATATTATTAGCCATATTATGCTTATATGATCGATAGGACGACAATTACTATACTCATTACTGTTATTATTATCAATCTAACTCATATTATTAGGCATATTATGCTTATATGATCGATAGAACGATAATTACTATACATATTACTCTTATTATTATCAATCTAACTCATATTATTAGCCATATTATGCTTATATGATCGATAGGACGACAATTACTATACTCATTACTGTTATTATTATCAATCTAACTCATATTATTAGTCATATTATGCAGATATGATCGATAGAACGACAATTACTATACTCATTACTCTTATTATTATCAATGTAACTCATATTATTAGCTATATTATGCTTATATGATCGATAGAACGACATTTACTAAACTTATTGCACTCACTATTATCAATCTAACTCATATTATTAACCATATTATGCAGATATGATCGATAGAACGACAATTACTATACTCATTACTCTTATTATTATCAATCTAACTCATATTATTAGCCATATTATGCTTATATGATCGATAGGACGACAATTACTATACATATTACTCTTATTATTATCAATCTAACTCATATTATTAGCCATATTATGCTTATATGATCGATAGGACGACAATTACTATACTCATTACTGTTATTATTATCAATCTAACTCATATTATTAGGCATATTATGCTTATATGATCGATAGAACGATAATTACTATACATATTACTCTTATTATTATCAATCTAACTCATATTATTAGCCATATTATGCTTATATGATCGATAGGACGACAATTACTATACTCATTACTGTTATTATTATCAATCTAACTCATATTATTAGTCATATTATGCAGATATGATCGATAGAACGACAATTACTATACTCATTACTCTTATTATTATCAATGTAACTCATATTATTAGCTATATTATGCTTATATGATCGATAGAACGACATTTACTAAACTTATTACACTCACTATTATCAATCTAACTCATATTATTAACCATATTATGCAGATATGATCGATAGAACGACAATTACTATACTTATTACTCTTATTATTATCAATGTAACTAATATTATTAGCTATATTATGCTTATATGATCGATAGAACGACATTTACTAAACTTATTACACTCACTATTATCAATGTAACTCATTATATTAACCATATTATGCAGATATGATCGATAGAACGACAATTACTATACTCATTACTCTTATTATTATCAATCTAACTCATATTATTAGCCATATTATGCTTATATGATCGATAGGACGACAATTACTATACTCATTACTGTTATTATTATCAATCTAACTCATATTATTAACTATATTATGCTTATATGATTGATAGAACGACAATTACTATACTTATTAATCTTATTATTATCAATCTAACTCATATTATTAGCCATATTATGCTTATATGATCGATAGAACGACATTTACTGAACTTATTACACACACTATTATCAACCTAACTCATATTATTAACCATATTATGCAGATATGATCGATAGAACGACAATTACTATACTCATTACTCCTATTATTATCAATCTAACTCATATTATTAACCATATTATGCAGATATGATCGATAGAACGACAATTACTAGACTCATTACTCTTATTATTATCAATCTAACTCATATTATTAGCCATATTATGCTTATATGATCGATAGAACGACATTTACTAAACTTATTGCACTCACTATTATCAATGTAACTCATAATATTAACCATATTATGCAGATATGATCGATAGAACGACAATTACTATACTCATTACTCTTATTATTATCAATCTAACTCATATTATTAACCATATTATGCAGATATGATCGATAGAACGACAATTACTAGACTCATTATTCTTATTATTATCAATCTAACTCATATTATTAGCCACATTATGCTTATATGATCGATAGAACGACAATTACTATACTCATTACTCTTATTATTATCAATCTAACTCATATTATTAGCCATATTATGCTTATATGATCGATAGGACGACAATTACTATACATATTACTCTTATTATTATCAATCTAACTCATATTATTAGCCATATTATGCTTATATGATCGATAGGACGACAATTACTATACTCATTACTGTTATTATTATCAATCTAACTCATATTATTAGGCATATTATGCTTATATGATCGATAGAACGATAATTACTATACATATTACTCTTATTATTATCAATCTAACTCATATTATTAGCCATATTATGCTTATATGATCGATAGGACGACAATTACTATACTCATTACTGTTATTATTATCAATCTAACTCATATTATTAGTCATATTATGCAGATATGATCGATAGAACGACAATTACTATACTCATTACTCTTATTATTATCAATGAAACTCATATTATTAGCTATATTATGCTTATATGATCGATAGAACGACATTTACTAAACTTATTACACTCACTATTATCAATCTAACTCATATTATTAACCATATTATGCAGATATGATCGATAGAACGACAATTACTATACTCATTACTCTTATTATTATCAATCTAACTCATATTATTAGCCATATTATGCTTATATGATCGATAGGACGACAATTACTATACATATTACTCTTATTATTATCAATCTAACTCATATTATTAGCCATATTATGCTTATATGATCGATAGGACGACAATTACTATACTCATTACTGTTATTATTATCAATCTAACTCATATTATTAGGCATATTATGCTTATATGATCGATAGAACGATAATTACTATACATATTACTCTTATTATTATCAATCTAACTCATATTATTAGCCATATTATGCTTATATGATCGATAGGACGACAATTACTATACTCATTACTGTTATTATTATCAATCTAACTCATATTATTAGTCATATTATGCAGATATGATCGATAGAACGACAATTACTATACTCATTACTCTTATTATTATCAATGTAACTCATATTATTAGCTATATTATGCTTATATGATCGATAGAACGACATTTACTAAACTTATTACACTCACTATTATCAATCTAACTCATATTATTAACCATATTATGCAGATATGATCGATAGAACGACAATTACTATACTCATTACTCTTATTATTATCAATCTAACTCATATTATTAGCCATATTATGCTTATATGATCGATAGGACGGACAATTACTATACTCATTACTGTTATTATTATGAATCTAACTCATATTATTAGCCATATTATGCATATATGATCGATAGAACGACAATTACTATACTTATTACTCTTATTATTATCAATGTAACTAATATTATTAGCTATATTATGCTTATATGATCGATAGAACGACATTTACTAAACTTATTACACTCACTATTATCAATGTAACTCATTATATTAACCATATTATGCAGATATGATCGATAGAACGACAATTCATATACTCATTACTCTTATTATTATCAATCTAACTCATATTATTAACCATATTATGCAGATATGATCGATAGAACGACAATTACTAGACTCATTACTCTTATTATCTTCAATCTAACTCATATTATTAGCCATATTATGCTTATATGATCGATAGAACGACAATTACTATACTCATTACTCTTATTATTATCAATCTAACTCATATTATTAGCTATATTATGCTTATATGATGGATAGAACGACAATTACTATACTTATTACACTCACTATTATCAATCTAACTCATATTATTAGCCATATTATGCTTATATGATCGATAGAACGACAATTACTATACTTATTACTCTTATTATTATCAATCTAACTCATATTATTAGCCATATTATACTCATATGACCGATAGAACGACAATTACTATACTTATTACACTCACTATTATCAATCTAACTCATATTATTAGCCATATTATGCTTATATGATCGATAGAACGACAATTACTATACTTATTACTCTTATTATTATCAATCTAACTCATATTATTAGCCATATTATGCTCATATGACCGATAGAACGACAATTACTATACTTATTACACTCACTATTACCATCTAACTCATATTATTAACCATATTATGCAGATATGATCGATAGAACGACAATTACTATACTCACTACTCTTATTATTATCAATCTAACTCATATTATTAGCCATATTATGCTTATATGATCGATAGGACGACAATTACTATACTCATTACTGTTATTATTATCAATCTAACTCATATTATTAGCCATATTATGCTTATATGATCGATAGAACGACAATTACTATACTCATTACTCTTATTATTATCAATCTAACTCATATTATTAGCCATATTCTGCTTATATGATCGATAGAACGACAATTACTATACTTATTACACTCACTATTATCAATCCAACTCATATTATTAGCCATATTATGCTTATATGATCGATAGAACGACAGTTACTAAACATATTACTCTTATCATTATCAATCTAACTCATATTATTAGCCATATTATGCTTATATGATCGATAGACGACAATTACTATACTCATTACTGTTATTATTATCAATCTAACTCATATTATTAGGCATATTATGCTTATATGATCGATAGAACGATAATTACTATACATATTACTCTTATTATTATCAATCTAACTCATATTATTAGCCATATTATGCTTACATGATCGATAGGACGACAATTACT